>NC_072452.1:5734789-5987289 GCF_027596085.1 Anoplopoma fimbria | reverse complement strand
GGACAGCATGCTGTACATTTGTCTCACAATTCAACATATGACACATAAAACCACATGTACTGAAATTTGGGACATTATACAAATATCTGTAGGCCCAAAGACAACAAAAAGATGTGCTTAAAAAATACTTTTTAGAGAGCAGGTTGTTTTTATAAGAACTGATACTGAATAATAACTTGTTAATAAAGAAAATAGTGAAAATGTAGCCTCATCTTAAAAAGACTACAAACTAAAGCGATGCTGGCAGCTCTGTGACACTGTACGGAGGCACAGTGGTGCTTCGAGCTTAATGCTAATATTAGCATGATAACATGATAACAAGAGATAATGCTAACATACCAATGCTAAGCAAGTCAAATGTTTACCATGGTCACCAATTTAGTTAAGTATATGCTAACATTTCCTTATTAGCCCTGGACACAAAGTTCTGCTTTATTTTTGCAGGTGTTTAGTTCTAAACCAAAGCGGTCGAGTCATTCTCTTTGACCTGATGACGGCGCTAGATTAAAATTCAGAGCATCACCAGGGTATTATGAATTTTTGAGCCAAACTTCACTGCAATCCATGTGATGGTAATTGGGACATATGTTACCCTCGGGCAGAGGATCAACAAACTTAATTAGGGATTCATCATCTTGGAACCCTGAAGAACATAAATATCAGTAAATTGTTCAGATGTTTTATCCTGGACAGACAGAGCCATGACGCTAGCATGGCAGAAAAAAATCGAGCATACATTCCTGTTGGAAAAATGACGTCTTAAATGTGGCCACCCATTTATTCATCTCCCATCGCATTTTATTCATTTACAGGAATCTTGACGTCATTTGAAGCTTATCTTACTACCCATTTAGTTATCACTACACGTTAATCTTCCAACAGATCCAGGGTGTTGATTTGAAATCAGTCCTCTAACACTTGCTACACACAACATCAGTGGTGTAATTCCTTATTTTATGTTCACAAAGGGGATTTTCTAGCTGTTTTTGTGCCGCTTTCCCATTAGGCAGAGAGGCTGCAGGCCTGTTAGCAACCTTGGCACCAGATATAATCTATTTGGTCGTCTAAAGTATTTCACTTTAACTATAAGACTGATTCAGTAAACCGCTTTTTAGAAGTTTATATGTTTTCAAATGAAATGCCACATGTCCGATTGTTTGCCAAACAAGCCAGTTATCAAACAGCCTCCTCTCTGCCTATGTCCCTCCATCTCATTTAAAACGATGAGATAAATGACTTCTGACCGAGCAAACCTTAGCGACGGAAACTGCTGCCGTTGGTGTATGAAATGTTTGTGAAAAATGATGGACAGCAACAGAGACGGACGGAGAGAGGGAGACGTCGGGGAGAGGCTGCGAGATGGATAACTCTGACAAACAGTGTGACCCCGAGATGAAAGTAGGGAGCAGAACTCCGTGAGGATATGTGCATGCATTTGCACAAACAGCGGGCGGCATTAATGTTCAAGAACAGACTACAGCCTGTTTGTGAGTCTCCAATGTGAGACTGTAAGGTCATTTATATACAGACTTATAGAAATCAGTATACAGAGGGTTTAACACTTACACCCTGACATGACAGGAACAGCACTGTCAGTTTCTCACTCGGATGCATGGTTTCTGGTGGAGCCAGGTCTTTCTTCTTCATAGCCCTGCTTTTGTGTTATGTGGTCAGTGTCTGAGGCTTTTAGTAACTTACTTCCTGTAAACGCATACTTGATTCATCTGCGACAACATTTTTTTTTATCGGAACATGAAACTTTTCGAGGATTATCTAGATGCAAGATGAATATTTTCAGTTTGTTAACCTCCAGTAGAGACCAGTGGAAATTTCCAAAAAGTATCTTCTTTCATGAAGGACTCAGGTGTTGATAAGCTTTCGTATGAACGCCTAAGATGATTCCACCCTTGTCTTTATCAGAGTGCTTCAGGTTAAACACTGCTTTGATGTAGCCAACAACATGGAGTGAAAAATGTGGAGATGGACTTACAGCGAACCATTTCTGAGTCAACTTAAGTCTGCGCCATCTGTGTGTCTTAAGGGAAAAGACGACAGGCACAAAACTGGGGAGTGGAATGCAACAAAAAAAAAAACACCCAAATAAGACAGTGATCCGCTTCATCTGAGCTCACATATGTTTTTCTCAAAAACTTATGTGGAGTATTCAGATTTTTTTTCTAGCTGTAAAAAGAGACCTGTCAGAACATGTACGCCTACAGATTAGTTCTTTAAAGCAGCACTAACCATTTTTTGGCCACATAGCGCCATGATCCTTTTAGAGTTGTTATAGCTAATGTGTTAGCAAACAGCTTCCTGTAAAGTACCGTGTGCACATCCAGCACACACTGAGCAACATATTGTAAGATTCTTTCTCCTTTTTGCTCTGTTTTGGTCTCCACCAACTCCTGAGGGAAATTGGTGTCTCCTTAGCAGCAAAATGATCCACTATGATCAGCGGTTAGCTGCTTACTCTGTCTGTGTGCTGTTTGGTAGTGGACATGTCGTGAGTCTATCGGAGCTTTTTTGTTTTTACATTGATAACGGCTGATGTTGCTGAGAGATTTGAGTGTGAAATAAAACAAATAAGCTGTGGGCTGTAAAAACCCATAAAATGAACTTAAAGACGCTAAAACGCTGCACAGATGAGAGGACCTGCATAGCCAGGTGATCATTTCTCTGCGTTTGTCACTATGAGCGTCCCCACATATCTGCATGACGCATTTATTTCATAGTATAATAGTGATTAGTGCAGCTTTTAGTGTGTTGCAGTTGAAGAGTTGAAGAGAAGCAGGTCACAGAGCTCATGTCGCTTTGTAATGACCCTCTGTCACACATAAAACAGATTATTCAGTGTCAGGTTGTGAGGAAAATTGGATCATTGTAATGCATGTGCTGGACATTTTCTTGAAGTTCCAAACAGATGTCCCTATTAACTTAATAGTTTGGGAGAAGGCCAAGAGGGATGGATTGATGGGAACTGAGCTGATGTGTTTGGTGGTTCTACCAATTTCAATAGAGTAAGGAAAAATGTAACGAAATTTTGGAAAGAGCTATTCCCTTAATGACAAATCCTCAGCCTTAAACAGTTTTCTTGCTAACGGCAATAGTCACATTGTTGTGTTCATTGGGAAAATGTAGCCACCGAATACGTTCAGCAGCCTCTGAACTACTCAGCATAATGATGAGGCTCCCTGTCAGACAGGGTCCTGGCTTTCCGAGCTCTAACGAGTCCAGAGGTTGGACTCGGCGACTTAGTAACCCACCTTTCTCATAGTCGGGCGTGCTGTCTTTGAGCAAGCAGCTGAGCTGGTGGCCATTGAGATGCAGGAAGCGCAGCTGGTCTCGGAGTGAGGTCTCCTCCAAGACGCCCGGGATGACGCGGCCCACGCTGTTCTGAGATATGGGCAGGCCAAGTCCCAGGGCCAGTGTCGGAGTCAGGTCAACCTGCTCCACCACTCCGGGCTTCTCCATTCCCACTGAAAGCACAGGGGAAAAAACAACACATGAAATAACGACATGGGAGTTTCTCAACCTTTTAATATTTTGGTGGTGTCTTTGTCGTGCTGTGCTGTTTTTTTAACCTTCACTTGTAGAGCAGCCTGTATAAAATTCAAGGAATCTGTTCAACCTGAATGTGACAACTAAGTTATTTCTCTATTAATTCCCCCAAAATGGATTCAAGGTAAAAATGCACCCTCTGCCTGCCAATGGATTTGCCCCTTAAAAAGCAGACACAGAAAATAGAAAAGCCTTCAATAACCGACCAAAGGTTCAAGCTAAATGGAATTTATTTTTGAACAAAAGTCACATTTTATCATTTCAAACTAAAGTCATCCTCGGACAAAAACTTTTTACAGGACAGACACCAGGGAATGGCTCAATTTTCATACTGTCTGCTGTGGCGGACTCCTCACAATAAGAGCTTGTCTGAAAGAATTTCACAACACTCATCGAGGTAACTTTGAAAAAAAGAAGCTCCTTCTCCAGAAGTCATAAATCTTGCACAAACAAAATCCCAAGCCTTTCTGTTATTTGAAAACAATTATGCATTGCATATTTTACTGTTTGTGTGGTGGAACATCTGAAGCCTTTCTCCTCATTTCATCTTTTAAAGCAAAACCCATTAGTGACATCTTTGTCGATTAGAATCATTGCAACATTTAATTTGTATTGTAACACAAAAAACTTGAAGCTGAACATGAAAGCACAACAATCAATCCTCATAATTACTCATGTATCAATGCCTGTGGGTATGACCATGCGCAGGGTTGTCGCAATATTCAAAAACAACCCAAACGAAAACAAAACATTGACTGAAAGAAACAAAATCATTATCATTTTTCAAAGCTTGTCACCTGTCATAAGCGAACAGACATTTTCATGTTGACACTTCCTGTAGAGAGCTTTCAAGAATACAAAGAGAGAGGGGGAGTCGTTTCCCAAATTGTCTGTGTCTGAGTGAAGTTTTCAGGTTGCGATGATGAACTATACTGGTGTAAATATATCCAAAAGTGAACAATTCAGCTCACATGCGTGGGACTGAAGACTTGGACAAACCCCAGAGCCATGAGCTAATTTGGTAATTGGACACAATGACATAAGCCGGCGATTATCCGTTTTATTTTAAAAGGAGACGGATTTGCAACAAGACAAGGACTTTGCTGTATTGAGCCCACAGCTATTCAGGACAATACCATAAATCTGCCAAGTATATGAGGCTTGTTTAAATCTGTTACTTAGCAATGAATGACTACACATGTTGAAGTTGTGCTTTTAGCTGCAGTAATCACACTGATGAGCAAAGTTCATGGAGCAAGTGAAATATTTTCAAACCCCCTGGAGATGTTTTGTAAAAAACTAATCCCATATTAACTATTTGTAAAATCATACATTATTATTCTAGGATTTGTTCTCTGAAAAAGCAAAGCCAAGGAGAAGAGATCTGCTTGCCAGATCTCTGAACGCTTTTTACTGTTACATCCAACCAAACGTCTTTAGAACGTTACCCACTCGGTTTCCACAGAACAGAGCGACTCACATTCTGTTAGAACAGATGTGTCATAACTCAGGGAAAGGTTACACACACACAGAATGCTGATTCATAGATGAGAGAACTGCAGCTGACGAAGAAGCCATATGCACCGAAGTATGCATCTCCCTAATATTCACCATAGCCATTCTTACATTTTTAATGGGACTGTACAGAGCGACACATTTGCTCCGCTTAGAGATTACTTTGTATCAAAGCTGGCACCATAACTAGGTTTAATATTGGTCCAATCAATAATTTCCTTTTTCATACAAGTCTAAAGGCTTATTATGATTATCGCATGTTTTTTCTTTTCTCCTTTTCTGTGTGCATGACTGTGTGTAAGACTGTTAATGATAGGGTTTTTGTATACTCACATGTATTATGAATTATGAATGAGTGATCTTGATATGTGTGCGTGTGTGTGTCTGTCTGTGTTTTATGACAATGTCTCTGATTTTCACTATGTCTAAAATTATTGAGAGATACATGTAAATTGTGGATATTACATTGCTGTAATCATTATATGCGGCAGGAGATAATGTTTTAAGTCGTGTGAGCGTGCGTTAGTGTGCATATCTCACAGATACGCACACTAACGCTGTCTGTCTTTCCATGGATAATATCAAATAATGCCTGACCTATCAGCCAAATTTTAGTGCTAATTTGACAGAATCCACAAGTGATCAACAACTGCTTCCCTTTGGTCTGTTGTTTCTGCTACGTATTATGAATGGTTCCTCTCTTGATATGCACACATATGTAAAACAATTGTATGTTTACATGCATGTACGCATGACCGTTGCTTAGCAAATGACAAACGGAACCGAGCGTCTTCTCATTTCAGTAGCATGATAGCTAGTTAGCTAGCAGCAGCCGTTGGGAGTACTGCGGTTTGTGTAGCTAACAGAGCTAACAGGTATTGGGGCTAATACAGCGAACACAGCTGAACATGCAACAGGGCTGGCGACTTCTGTTCAGAGGAAGCGTTTAACAGTCACCCTGTAACAAGCTTCACACAGTGAACTGTAGTTTAGGTGTACGGAGCCGGTGCAGTCAGCTGGCATAGATTCAAATTAGAGGTGCAGTTATGGTTTATATTTATTCAATCAAATATAACAGTAGTGGTAGTTGCAGAAACATATGCAGAAATGTACCCTCTACTGAATGTTCTTTTCTAGTTATTTCCTCTTACATGCTGCCTGGTGAATGCCACTTTTCAAGCCCCTGGACGGCTTAAAGGCAATTCTACTTCACATTCCCTTGCAAATTATATTTTGTATCTTTTTTTAATTTTTTTATATGTGTAAATAAACCAACAAACAAACACAGTTACCGCAATGCTTTTTATAATGGGGTTTAAATTGATGCTGCTACATTATTTAAACATGTATACAGGTCCTATACCTCAGGTCATTAATATTTATCTCTCGTCAGTCAGTTGAATTTTTGTCCATCAACGTATCAAAACATTCTTGCATCTGTTACTGATGTGGTTGCACCATTGTTGCCGTGGGTTTTCAGACTTATCCATTCTTTGTTACTGGCTCCTCTTGGTTTTGACAGCAGTACAGTGTATCTTGGCTTCTTAAAGAAAGGTAGAAAAAGGCAAGGCTGCATGGACACTGAGGTAAACAATGACAGTATGGCTTCTTATTTACCCACACTGTGTGATTAAAGGGGCCTTGCCTCTCGGGATCCTCCCGGCTCGGTTGACTAAATGTTCTGAAGATCTACAGTGAGAGGGCTGCTTTCTCAATGGTGCATTCAGATTAAACAGTGAAGCTCAGGTAGTGAGCCAATAATGAACTCTGATCCGCTGCAGCACGTTCTAATGAAAAACAACAGGCAGTTGAGCGTTCTACTACGACTCGCCATTCTCACTATGTTAAAAAATACCCGGTGATCCTGATGAGGCCACTGATTGAACCAACTGATGCATTAAATAGAATGCATTTCCATTTCAATATATGAACATTTAAGGAGGTATTTATATTAAGTCTGTTCCATATAGCTTTAAGGTTACATAAAGCTTTTAGATTCAGGCCTGAAAGTTTCCTTTCTAATTATTTTATAAGGGGATTCCAACATTCTCCTCTATAGGAAGCTCAAAGGATTAAGACCACTACAACAACAAAAGCTGACTTAAAAAGGTTGATAAAAATGTATTTTCTCAACCAGCTTTTTATGGGAGCCTACATGAACAGTCTTAGTTCCTTCAACATTAGATATTTCTGTATTCATTTTTTTCTCTCATTGGTTTGAAGTGGGTGGCACTTAGTTAGAAAATGCACTTCCATGGACCAGTCAGGCTTAAGCAACACCTGAATCAGATGACGGATCATGGTTTGTTATGGTCGCTGTCCATCAACATAATGATGAATATGTTGCCTTTGTTTTTATAGTAATACACTTTGTGAACACAGCTCCAAAGAGGTGTGACAATATAAACTTAACTTATAGCCAAAAGAAACTGCGTCAGCCTCTCTTGCTTTCTATGTCAATGAAACACATAAACCCACCTCATCAGTGACTAAAGGAATTAATTCTGGATGCATTTCACTGAAAAGAACACAGATTTTGGCATTTACTTCCCACCCCTTCTGTGATTGGTAGAATTTGAGAAACCGAAAGCATAACGCTGACTGGTAGGCAAGGGATTCAAGCTGCCAACACCGCAGGAGACACGGTGTGCGAGCAAAGCCACCAATTCTGTAGCAACAACTCAAGTGAACTGTAAATGATTAATTAACATGAATGGTCTATAAATAAATCAAAAAACAAAAAAAAGCTCTATGCGATACAGGATCAGAAAATAGACTTGGCTGAGAAAGAAGCAATTATCGCATTCACACATTCAAACTCAGCCACAGTCATCGCTCTGCAATAACAGTTCTGCTCAGGAGTTTTCTGTTTGATCTCGCGCTGAAATGAATGGGAAGTTTTGTTTGAGCATGAAAGAAAAATATTCCCCTAGAAATCCTGTTTACACGTTTGGATTAATTCATGATTTGGTTCAAAACACGTTCTCTCAGGCAAAGACGCCGCCTTAACTCAACGGTCCAAACTCATGTCAAGTCTACACACAGACGGTTTACCTTTTCTTTTGAAGGCCGGACTTATGAGCACCAGGGGCGTATTGACCTCTGGCTCGGAGGAGCCGCCGTGGCTGCCGGTCTCCGACATGCCGTGGTCTCCACACAGCACCAGCAGGTAGGGCAAGGATCCCTCCGCCTCCTGAGAGAAAGCAAACACACAAGGTTAATGGACTCCCACTGCATGTGATCTCCCCAAAGCTCAGAGTCGAGATGTAAATAATTCAAACTTGGCACTTAATGAAAAAAAATAAATGATACATCCGGTTTGGAAAACGGAGCAACAGCGTTAAATGACAGCTGCTGGGTTAGTAGTTTGCTTCACTAGATCACTTTGGATGTTATTATGCTGAAGACATTAAATTATTACTTAAGATATGGCAGTTATGACAAACACTTCCTGGCACACTCTACCCGCATCTCCAGGCTCAAACAAAATTCAGCATCGGTAGCAAACAAGCACGGGATGACCGACTTTGATCAAGCGTGGTTCCTTCCTCAGCTATTCCCTTTCAACTCGACTCACGACAACCTTCCACTGACTATGACTCCGACAAGGACGCCTCATGAGTCACGGCAGTGGAGGCTGCTTTAAAAACCACGACAGCAGATGTTAACAAAACAAAAGCCAAATCTTACCACACATTACAATGCTCTCAAAAGACTCATCTGCTCTAGTGTTGTACCACACATAGAGATGAAAAAAAGAAGGGAAAAAAATCAAAGACTAGAGACTTCATTTATTATTAAAGATTGGAAATTGCCTCCTTTCAACCCTGCATTAATAGACAGCCCGAAAGACAGAAAACGCAATGATTGCTGAAAAGGCCGAGATCAATTCTGCTTTTTTGTGTTTAGAAGCCAAGTTAGATAAAATGTCCGTTTCATTGAGGAGGACTTCATCCAAACAGAAAAGGCCAAAGTCAGCACAAGTGTTTATTTAGCCGCGGCTGTGGTGAATCGATCGTTCTTTTTTTGACACCGTTAGAACATGACATTAAAACATGATGAACACACTGAGCCAACGCTGCAGGTTGGAGTCAGAAGTGTGCTATTGTGCTCTTAGCTGACCCGTTGGGTTTGCTACTCGCGCAGCTAAGAAGAAGCAAAATACTTTCTTCTGTCCCTGACTTTACCTCTCGGGTGCTTGTTTTAAATGGCTTTGAACACAAGGGATGCCATAAATAAAAAAAAAAAAGGAAAAAGGAAACACCTCAGGACTGGTACTAAACACTACTGAGTCTCCTCTCTGTTTAGGAAAAGTCAGAGTTTACTTCTCCAGGATGAAAGGTGCATTTCGCAGACGACTTATTTTTATCACACTACATGAGAAACCTTATTTTTAAATCGATACAAGGTAACACGCTGAATCAGATAATAGCTCATTTTCTCTACACGCAAGCCAGAAAAGAACAAGCTAAATGATTTTCCGTTTTTTACCCTGAAATCATGCAACTCCATCTGGTAAATCAGTGATTACTAACCAGGGGACTTTACCCCACGGGGTACTTGTGCTGTCGCCACTGAGTACGGGGAAAGACCAACTAACCTCAACTTAAAAAATACAGCTTGAGTAAAAAAAAAAATACATTCATATGCTTGTGGTAGGGACTAAAATACACAGCCATATAGTAATACAAATTGGTGTGATGCTGATTGTCAGTAAGATTAGAACAACCAGTGAGCTGCCTCACCGTCGGTTGTAACACAAAAAAATGTATTGTATTAACAAAGACTTTCATATTATCAATAGTGTAAAATATTCTTGAGACATGTTCTGAAAAATACTACAGAGCCATAACATCCAATTCCACTCATATGCTGACGATACACAAATCTACCTGCAAACTACCCCTGACAAACACCTGGCATTATCCCGGGCTACCAAATGCCTGGATGACATCCAGCACTGGATGAGCAGCAACTCCCTACAGCTAAATGGCAGCAAGTCAGAAGCCATTCTCATTGGCACCCCCCATCAGACAAAAAAGGCTGTTATCACCATCACTGGTCACCCCATTCTTCTTTCCTCACTTGTCACAAACCTGGGTGTCAAGCTGGACTCATCATTGTCCTTTGATGCGCACATCAAATCTGTCTGCCAAACATCATTTTACCACCAGGCTAAGACCCTGTCTACCCAAACGTGATGCAGAAAAGTTGGTACACGCATTCATCAGCTCTCGCCTTGATTATTGCAACTCTCTGCTCGCAGGACTACCAGCCAAAACCATCCAGAGGTTACAATATGTACAAAACAGTGCCGCCAGGGTTCTCACCAGGACACGGAAATCACAACACATCACCCGGATCAGTCCTCCACCGGCTTCCAATAAACCAACGAAACATTTTCAAGGTACTTCTCATAGTCTTCAAGGCCTTAAACTGCAACGGTCCAACCTACCTCCTGGACCTCCTCACCCCGCAATCCGCATCCCGGGAACACTTAGATCAGGCAACTCCAACCTCCTTGTGGTTCCCTGGACAAAGCTGGCAACCATGGGAGATCGTGCCTTCTCCTCGCTGGGGCCATGAAGATTAGGGCCTTAGACTCCCTCGCTGCTTTTAAATCGAAACTTAAGACTCACCTGTTCCTCTCTGCCTTCCCCTAAGGTCTTGGTTTTGTGTTTTTTAGATTGAATGTCCTTGGGTAATTGTTCAGTTTTAATATATATTATTTTATTTCATTATGATTATATGAATTTTTAAATTTAACATTTTTATATTACACTATTTTATTTCTGATTTTAGCGTTTTATTATTATAATTGATTATTGTGATTGATTGTTTCACCCTGTAAAGCACCTTGTGATTTCATTGTATTTTTAAGTGTGCTATATAAATAAAATCCATTATCATTACTTCTATTAGATCCTTTTTTTAAATTGTACATTTGCTGTATAGAAGGCGCTCTAGAGTTACAGCTCAATACCAGGTCCTCTGACAGGACAGAATATTATAGGAAAGAAGAGGAAAAAAGAAATTTACACATTTCATTTATCGCTCTACGTGGCTCACATTACACGCTGCTCCGCAGGTCGGCTTTAAGAAGTTGTGAACTTCAAACGGCAAAAGCAGCAGCGCAGCCTGAAAGTCTGAAATATCCAGAGGAGAAGATTGAGGCCATGCGATCTCCATTAACACAAATGTCTGATGGGGGTCTTTATGACTGGGAGGTCCTGCTTTCCAATCACGTTTTAATGGAGAGCTTTGTGTCCGTCCACTCTGCAGGTAGAGCATGTCTCTGCCCCTGATATGAACTCGCTGAAATAGACTACTACACATCACATCACAACAGAAACTTTGAGGGCTGCCATTTGAATACCACCCTGCATTTCTCCTTCAGAAGGAACCGTCATCGCTCTACTACTGAGGGACGGTCGACATGTTAAAGGCACGTGCTGATGAGAGAAAACAGAGTTGTTTTTGTAGGAGCTTCTAAAGGTATCATGCGGGACCCCAACGGGCTGTATCTATATTTAGGTCACAGTGCTGCTGAAGAAGAGAGCAGCCACACAGCTTTCACTAATGTGACTGAAGGCAGACTTTCAAACACCTTGCTCTCACTGGGAGAACATGCGACTTGACCACTGCCCCCCCCCAAAAAGAAACACACAGATGTGTCCAAGAGCCTGTAGAGATGGGATTTAACAAGACAGAATGAACAACTTTGGGGGATGTGGTGAAAGGTTTCAGGAGGAGGAAACCTTTAGAGGGATATATCTGCATTCAGCCTCTGTTCTCTCTCTGCCGTTTCGGGGATGCAAACGGACGAGAGAGGAGAGGGAGATTGTAGGCTCGCGTTGACGCGACATGACAATCTAAGTACAAGCTACACAGCTGAGTGACAACGAAACAATGCCCATTAACAACACACGCACGGCGGCACGGAGACGATATGCTGATATGGACCGTGCTGGAGAAAACAAAGCCACGAGACCTGCACGCTGATGAACGACAAAATTAAAGATAGCGGGAAAGCTTAACAGTTTATTAAATCTCTGCGGTTGCTGCAACAGATAATATTATAACAGCTGGAAACAGTACAAATTATCTGCGTAATTAAATGACCACCCAAACACCTATCATGCTAAAAATAAATCCCCTGATAGCATCACATTAATATATATTAACTATTGATCATCACTTCATATTTGCATATTTCTTTTTTCTGTAAAATGACATTGACGGCTACTATAATAACCCCAAAACCCTTAAATATGATAAAATGACTACTAAAAAATGTAAGGGTAATGTTGAGTTGAATGGATTGAAATAGAGAGAAACAGATGTTGACAAGCAACAATTAAATTATGCAGCAATCAGTCAAATTACCTTGAACTGAAAAGTAGAAACCAAGCCAGTACCTCTACATAAACAGTGGGTAAATAAAAGACTAAGTTAAAGCTGGAACCCTCAAGATTTGAATGAAATGAAACCAGCATCAGCCATGTTGAACCTATTTACATACTGTATCTATAGAACAGTTTAGTTAGTTGCAGAGTTCGCCAGTGTGTAGGGGACACACTCATATTGCCTTCCTCCACAGGAAACTATAGTAGTGGCTGTAATATAAATCTCATGTATTTATGTTTACTCCTTTTGATTTTATGCCATTTAGGACAACTCTTGTAAATTGGTAATTCCCCGTTTTGAAAACATCTGCTGGGTGTTTTTTCTATATCTCATTTCAGTCAGTGTTCACGGTGTAAAAGCTCAGAAAGTTCACCTTGTTCCCAAATAAATGACGCCCCCTTTTTCACTGCGCAATATTTGCGTTCTGTGTGAATGTACCCATGACATAAATAACAGTTTGAAAGCTTGACGAGAGAACAAGTCGCATAAAAACAAAAAAAAACCCGTCCTGGGTCTGTTAAGGCCTTAATTATTATTTCATCATAGATTGATCTGAACATTATTTTATTCATTAATTGATTAGATGTCAGAAGATAGTGTACATGCCCATCACAATTTTTCTAAAAGGCCAGGTTGAGGTCAAACCCTGTTGCCCGTTTTGTCCGACCAACACTGAAGAAAAACCTAAAGATATTCAGCTTACTTAAAAACCATTTGACAAAGAAAAGCTGCACAGTCTTACTACGGAGACTCTGGAACTAGTGAATGACTGGCAGTTATTCCATTACCAAAATAGTAAGTTTTTCAGTCGACCGACTTATCGATTTATCAATTAATCGTTTCATTGATATGGCGAACATTTTGCAAACAGTTACCTCTTTAAAATTAGCATTCACTTGAACTTTTGTTTCTGAGCACCTGACAAATACAAGGCCGTTATTCACTCCTCTTTTAGCTTCTTTTTGATCTCCTCCAGAGGTGAGCAGTCTGGCTCTTACACTCTGCAACAAATGTCACGATGAAACAAAAGATGGAGATGCAACATGATGTAGAAACAGATATCATATAAGAACTTACCTTTGAAATGAGGGCACTGTGAATCTTCTTCAGGATGTCGTCCATCTCCAGCAGTTTGGGCTGGATGAGGGAGCTGTGGGGTCCGCTGATGTGACCGATGTGGTCCAGGCCCAGGTAGTGCAGGATCAAAATGTCCCAGTCGTCCCGCTTGAGGGTGCTATCCAAGTGGCGGGTCACATTGTTGTCAACCTGTATCGGGGGGACACCCAGCATGAAAAGATACACATTTACCGATCTGCAGGAAGTCAACTGATAACCAATTAAGGTTGGTGTTATTCAGAGTCGCTCCCCCTTGAGCAAACACAAACTGAGCTGAGGGCGGCTTAACCCCGAGTCTGATGATTATCTGATCATCATCAGGCAAATATTACGCTACATTTTTAGCTACGGCATGCCGAGCAAATAGCTTTCTGTGTGATCTCGCCTCCCTGGTTGCTCGGCTGCCTTCATCTCGTTAATGCGGATCACTTTGCCTCGTAGATAAAGCAGCGACTTACACACAATATAAACATAAACTGCTTAATTCATTGTTTATACATCATGTACGTCTTTACTGTAGGTATGGGGGTTATGGTACGGTTTGAAATACTTTCTTCATACTACTTCTTAATTATTAAGTTTCCCTTGATTCCCTTTTCCTATGTTTCTTGATGACACAGAAGCTATTCCTGTCACCAGGCGTTTTAATCCTTTTATTAATATCAGCAGAAGAACTCGTCACTCATATCTCTGACACAGCCGTTTGACTCGTTCGTACCTCGGTGTAGTCAGACACAAAGAAGGAGGTGGTGCCGTCGTACTCCATGAAGTGCTTGGGGAAGAGGCGCACCCAGGTGTCGTCTCCGTAGAAGACCATCTTCTTCCCGGCTGTTTTGGCCTGCCAAATCAGGTTGTCCTCCAGCAGCGCCGGAGAATTCAGGTTCATCACCACATCAATGAAGCCTGGGATGGTGCCAGTGGTGAGAGCCTAGAGGTGGGGGGGGGATATGTTGGTGTAATTCTGTAAATCTGTTAATGCTGTTAAACGCAGTGGCCATATTAATCCAGCTGATGAAGGTGTTCTGCTGCAGTACAGTGTTCAGAAAAGCTGTTATATATTTAAGGATCTACAAAATGAAGTCCCCTTTAATCTGATTGTTCACTGCTTTGATCTGACATTGAAAACCAAACTTCGACCCGCATGCCCGAACCGCTCTTGCAGCCGCAAATGGGAAGTGAAGGCTGAATCAGGTAAGATTGACGATACTCATGAAGTACAGTTTCTACTGATTTCATCATAGAATGTGAAATAAAACAACACACTGGCCCCCGTTTGACTGACAAGGAAAACACAGCCTGTTTTGGGGGAGTCACGGGAAAGCGTGGTGCATCATCGGGGGGGGGGGGACTACAAAGGGCCATGTCTTCACGTACTGAGGGTGACGTGGCAGAAAACACTGTGATTCAACCCCCCCTGAGGTGCCCCCGAGCACAGCCTGTCATCACCCAGGACGCTCGGAAATTATTTTTTTTGGTATATATTTGTTTGCTTGCAAAAGACTTTGTAGCAGTTTGTGCGTGGTTACTGTGTGAGTGCCACTTTAACTGCACACAAGAGACAAATAGTAATAACCTAATGGTTGTCACACCCCCACAAACCTCAGGAACTATCACGGGTCCTCAGCCGTTTTCTATTTCACATTTTCAATATACCTACCGAGGGACAATAAGGTTTCATCATGTTCGCCCTGATGTATGGGGGTAAATGTTCTCCTGCATAATGATAAACTATTAAACATACTTTATGTCAGAGTCACGTCAGTTCTGCTGACTGATCCACAGTTATTGCTCTGACTGGAAAACCAAAGCTGAAATTTGAGGCTCCGTCTTCTGAGCTTTGTTCCCGAGCTCAATTATTTACCACTCTTTACTTCCTTCCATCCTTACTTCCTTCCTTCCTTGCAATTGTTTTGCTCCTGCCAGTGCAGATGCTCGTTTCAAGGAAAAGACGGCTGGTTCTGCTCCAAAAGTGGTCGTCTCTCTCTCTCTCTCTCTCTCTCTCTCCTGTTCCATTGCACAGAGGTCCCTCCTCTATTAATAGAAATGGTCTGACCAATGAAACCAGTAGCTCAGACACAAAAAGGCCTTTTCCTTTTTTCTTGCCAAACTGGTAGAGCACTTTGCTGTTTGCTATAATAAACTCAGATGCACACAGAGGGAATTCTACTTTGAACTATCAGCTTCGAGACAAAAAGTTCACAGTTTAAAAAGGAGGCTAAATCTTGAAACTTAGCTCTGAGGAAACATTGAGAAGCTGCCCAAACGAATCAGTGACTCATCAACATACTAATTAGTGGCCCACAGTGTGTGTCTAAGCTCGCAACGTGCCTCTGCTTAAATGTCAAATACAATATCAGCAGGGAATGCAGACATGAAAACGTGTAAAAAAGTGCCAAAAAATGTCCTTTTATCTTCACTTCTTGGCTACTGAATTAAATAATTTCTACCTTTAACCTAAATATCCTTATCTCAGGCCTAATTACCAGATAATACATAAGGACCAGTGGACCAAATCTGTACCGAGCCAGATACTAGCCTTTCAAAACAGCCACATTGCTGCTGCTGCTGCTGCTGCTGCATGTTATGACTAACTCATTGTCAAAATCCACCACCTCAGTAATGTCCAGTGAGTGCCTAGCCAGTCTGAGAGCACGGCTCCACTGGCCACATGTGAATACAGGACAGAAGAAAACTTCTTTCCCCTTCCTGTCACGGTTAGAAAGAGCAACAGGAACCATTACATTTAGTGGGAAGACCTCTGGGAAGAGTTTGTGGTAAAACAACTGCCTGGTCCTTATTTATAAAAAATAAATAAATAAATAAAATACTACAGGTACAAGATACTAGATTCTAAATCTGTGTATCTGACTTCAAAATCAGATGCACTATTATGAGCACGAAGCTGGTAACTTTATAACGTAGAGTTGAGTGTGAGGTCTAATGTGTGAATGAACGGCCGTGCCACTGAGAGATTAGGATTTAGGTTAGTCGGCTGTGTCATACCAGTTAATTGGGTGCAATGCAGTGATGGTGGGCAGCTAATGGCAGCTGGCCTGTAGTGCCACCTATTGGCGTGTCACTAAAACTTACTGCTTTGATGGAACGATTTAACCTCAACACCTCCGATGTCGTTAACGCTCTGTGGATGACACGACTTTTAAATATCAGAGGATATCTGGGGATGTCATCACAGCAGGCTCTCTTCTGTTATCGCCTCAAAGATTAATCTCGACTTCAAAAATGAATGCGCAGTCATCCATATTTTGGATAGGTATATTGATATATGAGGAACAATATGAAGCACTACATTAGGCTTAATTCACACACAGTGTTGTGCCTCTAAAAAGAAATGGAGCAGGGTTTTATAGGAGGTCCTGGATGCTCTCAGCGAGCCTGTAAATCAGATGTACACTGTTGGACAGCTGATGAAGGGCCATTTTCAATCCTTCCTCTCCTCCTATTCCATACAATATGTACTGTACACCTCTGCTGCAACATAAACCCTTCATGCCTCTGCTTCTAAATCAGAGAGATTTTATTTTGAGCTTGCTCTCCTTATCGATTTCCCGCTACGTGCTCTTTAACCATCGACAAATCTTTTGAGGGAGGTTCACACCCAGAGCCGTTTATCCGAGCTGCCTGAGGGCCCCTCTCCCTCCATCATCGCTTCTCTAAACCCTTTGGATTTTGGTGGAACATCTGTCTCCCTGCGAGTCCACTTCGATCCCGCTCACCGCTTTCCCACCTTCCCCTCCTTCACATCAGGATAACCGACTTTCAGCTCCTCCTCGACACGGGACTTTACTCTGACTTTACTCTGTTCAAGAAAAGCTCCACCATTTCCATCCTTTTTTTAAAAGACAGTTAAATTGCGTCTTTTGAAATTCAGTGACCTCACATCACACCACTGCTAAAAATGCGTGCAAACATTTAACGTTACGGTCATTTGGAAGACGCTTCTACCCAACAGGCATTAAAACTCCACAGGAACAAAAGCTGCACCCAAATTAGATGATCAACAGAATATCGATGTTATTACAGATCATTAAGATTAAGTGTTGTCTACTAATCAACCACTCAATCTACAGACAGTTAATAGCAACTATAATGGATTAATTGTTGTTGTAAATTTTCTTTGTCATATATGATAATAAACTGAATATATTTTGGGCAGTTGGTTGTATGAAAATCAAGCAGTCAAATATATCCTCTTGGACTCCTTTTATGGACTAAAGCTGAGACAATGAGTTGAATAGAGTACCAGCAATGAAGATAATCTCCAACTATTTGATTATGTAATTAAGTTGTCACTTTGTCAGCAAATAAATCCCTAATTTTAACTTTTTTTCTGCTTTTCTTCTTCATGAGACAAAGAAGGTCTCCGCTGCAGAGCCATCAGAGCATAGAGCATTTCTTTCCTCAACTCATCCTCCACCATAAAAAAGAGTTTTGCTTTTTTTTGTTTTTTCCTATGTAGCATAAAAAGGACTATATTGTATTTCTGTATTTCATTGCCTAACTCTGTATTTTTCAAAGACAATGAATCAACCTTGAACCTCACATGATAGCACAGAGTGTTTGAAGTGTTTCTCAGTAGTGAGCATCTCCTGCTCTTCTTTGACTCATGGGATGGTCAACTAAATGTCTTCAGGAGTGTTCTTGAGGCAAAACAAGCGGATTTGATGGCATCCGCTGAGCTTTAAAAAATTGTGATTAGCATTTTTCATTTCTTCTTAATTTTAATGGACAAAACAATGAATGGATAAAAAAAAAATCAAATCTGCCAGATTCATTTAAAGGAAGATGAGACAAGCATTCATTTAAATTAGCAGCTCTGATGATGGCATTTGTCATTAATGTTGCCATTTTGTAGGCTGAATAATAACTTAATTAATAAAAAACTGATAATGAAATAACTGTAAGCGGCTCTCTCACACAGTACCATGCTCTAACAGATTGTACTTCAGTGCTCGCGGTTGTTTTTCTCCTCCAGAGTTTTCAACACTTATCCCGTCCGCTGTGTTTGACACTGTCAACGCATTGCTATTTGCTGACCTGAGAACTGCAGAGTCAGCACTCTCAGGGCCTTCACCCTACCTGTCCGACCACATTTCTCAGACATCACTGAGGAGGCTCTCTGTCCACATTGTGAATCTGGAGCTGTAAGTTTCTTCCCGGGCTGAGTTTTGGCTCCAAACTTCTTCTATCTCTAAAACAGCTTGACGCTGTCAGCAACCTCCCCCGTTTCCTCCCCCCTTCACAGCTAAAGCCTGAATGCCCTCTGACACTCAGGCAGAATATTCTGCTTCACCTGACAACTTCAGTTAGATGACTTAGCGCTGCCCGGCACCCACACGGACAACAGGACCGAGCTGCTCTTTCCCTTTTGCAAAATCTCTTTGGCACCATTGACAACAACACGCTGACTCTCTCCCAGTCTGCCCACAATCTTAGTGTGTTTCAGCACAACCAGCTGTCATGCTGCGAACATGACATAACCCTCCTGGCTTTGCTCCCAAAATACTCTCAATGTGACAACGCACTGTGTTTTCACCCTTTTTGCTATTTTTGCAGTTGTAGGCTGGAAACTTAGCGCTCATCTCAAAATGACCTTTTAGATGATTATTCTGGGCTCACAGGAACACTGTGGCTTTTCTGGCATTTTTTACTCAACACTTGCACCTCAGGTCTCTCTTGGAAAAGATAATTTCATCAATGACGCGGCCTGATTAATTTATAAGGATTTCATTTTTTAAAAAGCTATTTTGATGGGCAGGATGAAATACTGGTAATGAGGAAATTACTTTTTTTTTTTTGCTGTCATGCTCATTACAAGTCTTGTTTTCCCAAAGCCCAAATAGAAAACTTCCAATAAGTTCTATTGTCCAACAGTCGGACAAAAGAAGCAAGTACCTGCGTCAGTGTTTTTGCGGATATTCAATATATATAATGAAACAAATCAAAGAAATCCTCAGATTTCAGAAGATGGAAGCACAACGTGTTAAGCATTTTTTGCATAACAAACAGCTTAAATGATTCAGTTTAGTTAAGTTTTGGATCATTCAGTTTTGTGTTTGATCATTTCTTAGTCATGCGATTGATTGAATAATTGTTTCAGCACTACTTTCACATGCAAATAATTGATTAAAAAACATTTGAAAATCCTTTAAAGTATTGATCGAATCTGACATTACGGACATTTGGTGATTAGTTCAAGCAACAATGTTAAACTCAACTTATTCAAGGGATAACACATTTTTTGCAAGGTTAAAAAAAAAATCAAGTTGAGGCTCCCCAGAGGACGAGGCCTTAAGGCAACGTTCCTCTTTAACTTCCTGTGGGGAGGTTTGTTGCATTTCATTCTCCATCTCTCTGTCACTACCTAATTACGGCATTCAATTCTCAATAAGTCATTTATATTTTACAAAATGAGGTCAGTAACTTCAACATTAACATTTATTTAGTCTTGCAGCCAGGCACTGAAGAGCACCCTTGGAGTTGATACAATGTTAGAAACACCAACACAATGTAGTTCAGCAGCACCACAAACCGCAGCCTCTACAATGATGATTCAGATGAATCTCCGACATCACCTGAATATTCCTTCCTCTGTCACATTAGACTGAAATTAGCTTTAGCTTAATAGATTGCAGATACTGGAAACATTTGCCTGAAATCTGACATGTATGTCACGCGTTATACAGTACCAGTCAAAAGTTTGGACACACCTTCTCATTCAATGGTTTTTCTTTATTTTTATTTTTTTCTACATTGTAGATTAATATTGAAGACATCCAAACTATGAAGGAACACATATGGAATTATGTGGTAAACAAACAAATGCTCAACAAACCAGAATATGTTTTATATTTTAGATTCTTCAAAGTAGTTGAATGAGAAGGTGTGAACAAACTTTTGACTGGTACTGTATCTGTTTTAGTAAATTACTTTTCCTTTCTGAAAAACAACCAATATATTTGAGACACGTTCTTAAGGATTTACATCTGCAGTAGGAACAGCTGGGTGTGATGCTGAAAGCCACAGACCAGTCAGGCAGAATATCCAGTGACGGACTAACCAGTGTTGGTTTTTGGTCCTTTTTATGGGATGTGTGTTGACAAAAATAAAGAAAAAAGATACAATCTTTAAAGATATATTAAATCTATATGGTTTTGAATTTTAAAGCTACACATCGGGACAAAATACAACAGCAAAATTTATTTGCAGCTCATCGTAACCTGCAAATCTAAAAAAAAAAAAAAAAAAAAAAAAAAAAGGATTTCAAACAGAGTGGGATGCTGCATTGTTGTAAAACTTGAATGGCCAGTTTGGCATCCTGCATATTGTATATATGTTGGATTTGCACCTTTGTTGTTCAATTCAATTAAGTTTATTTTGTATAGCCCAGAATCACAAATTACAAATTTGCCTCAGAGGGCTTTACAATCTGTGCACATGCGACATCCTCTGTCCTTCCCTCACATCGGCACAGGAAAAACTCCCCTAAAAACCCCTTTAACAGGGAGAAAAAAGGAAGAAACCTATGGGAGAACGACAGAGGAGGGATCCTTCTCCCAGGATGGACAGAATGCAATAGATGTCACGTGTACAGAATGAACAGCATAACAGAGATACAACACATTCAATGTATATGACATAAATGATTCATATAATAAGACTACTTATAATAACAGCAGCAATTATTACAGTAGAATTATAGTTATGAAAATAGGTTGTTGTGTTTATATATTTGAGTTGCACCTTTATCCCACTTGAACCTCGTCATCATGACTCCTGAGGTACACAGTGACATCGTACCTTGATCCTGGGCATGGTGACCGTCGGGGGTCTCGCCTTGGCCACGAAGCTGTGCGTGGAGCCCCTCTCCACCAGGTGTCTGGTGTAGGGCATGTACCTGCGTCCATTGGCTCCAAACACAAAGTCCTCCCGGAGCGCGTCCACGAGCATCACAACCACCCTCGTGAAGAGAGGCTGGGGGAGGCGAGAGGAGTTGGGAGGGCTTCCTGTAACAGAAGGGAGTCGGGTTATGAGTCCCGACACCGTGACGTGGACAGAGACTACTCAGGTGTGTGAGCTCACCTGTCAGCGGCTCCGCGGGCAGGTCTGACAGCTTGTTGTTGGAGGAGAAGGAGGACTTCAGGGGGACCGGGAAGAACCCCCGCAGGAAGAGGGCCACGCCGATCACCTCAAATACTAACACGAACGAGGCAAAGACAGACGAGCGCACTCTCATGATGCTGCTGGACGGGACACTTCACCTCTAAAAACACTAATACCAGTCAGCGCCGTAGCCATTCATAGCTGCTTCCGCATTGTGGTCGTCAAACTACGGGTATCACGTGGGATCAAACAAAACCCATACGCTTTTTTCTTCTTCTCGTGGTTAGGCTCAGCTGTTGACAGTGTAATGATGGGTGGATGTCAGAATAAGACGGCTCGTTAACGGTCTATGCTTGTTAATAAAGTGAACGAGCCATAATAAAGACAATAAAATGTTGTTATTAAAATGTGTATAAGGACTAGGTTAAAAGGGCAACATTAGAAAATCAGCAATAATTGCCTGTTTTTTGACAACAATGCATATGGTGTAAAAGTAAATGCTTGCTTACAATTTCACAACCAACCAGACCCAACCTATTCTCAGTAGGTTTAGTCCTTCATAAAGACATCAGGAGATCTCATTTTAAGTCTTGCTTATTTCAGCATATGTGAAGCATATATTTATGAACTGTACTAAAGATGTGTTTTGTGTGCAGCAAAGGTCAAGTAAGAAAAAATAGGCTGTTTTCCCAAAAAGGTTTTATAAATATAAAGTAAAGATCAAAGGTCCAAAATCCAGGAGCTATACCTACTACTGTGTATTGTTCTTTCCTTTTGGCTTTTGTAACCAATAAGATCAATGAGAGCCAAGTGTGAGGCCTGAACATTTGCTTGTAGAATGGATATTACCAAGAGGAGGCTACAAGAGGTTTTGCAGATGAATACGTATTATTATTAAAAGTGTTCCTAAAACAGATTTCTTCATGGATCCATACAAAACCAAACTGTCCTTAGAATTAATGGTTATGGATCATATGAATGTCATACTGCACAGGAAGGAGGCAAGTATGATCAAATGTGTCACTTAAATCTTTTGAAAGTGTAAAAAATGTCAATATCAAGTTACTGCTGAATTATACAGTTTTGGGACTTTTGTTAGTCATTTTAAAAAGTGTTTGACTATAAAATCAGTGGGTTTAACGATACAATCTTAGTTTAATAGCAGAAAACTGCAGCTGAATCTGCAGCTGTGAGACGGGCAACAACCTGACTGTATTTTGTGTAGTGAGTCCATAAAGGCATGTAGTTGTAAGTTGATGATGACTCTTGGAGGTACTAATAGGTATTAATAAGGTGCTTCCCACAAAGCAAAGCATTGATCATGTTTATTAAAAACGGTTTGGTTAATTAGTGAGCTAAATGTGGACAGATTAGGTGAGCACTGGGTCTACAGTATCTGCATCAGTGGTCTTTGCTGATTCAACCCGAGTAGAGCTTTGTAAACATCTGCATTGCTACCAAACTATAAGAACATTTGCAGTCAGAAGTAGCTGAGGCACTGCTGGACAGATAATCGAGGGAAATCAAAGTTATTATCACACCTGTCAACGTGTATGTTTGAAAAAAGTGTTTTTACTCCAATAGGTACAGTTCAACGTGACAAAATTGTCCAAACGCTCACTGTAGGTAAAGTAGCAATTAGTCCCTCGCATCAGATTTGCTTCAATAAGCCTTTGCAAAGGGCAGCTCACAGGGACAAGGAGATATTTTCATCAAGCTGCTAAAACTGTTGAGTAGAAGGTAAATGGACATTTTAAGATTTCATAAAATATGATTTACACCTGATATGTATGGAGCCTGAGGCTGATTAGGTCTGTTGTAAATGAGCTCAGGGTGGAATTAGTTGCTGATTAGGTGCTGTTGTAAATGTGTTTGAGCAAACAGGGTTTATTGACATTCATTATTTATTAGACTTGTTTATCTTTGGGCTCTTTGGAGACCAGGTCAAAAACAAGTTAAGCTGATGCTGCCATCTAGTGGCTGCACTGCTTCACAGACAGTGTTTGAGATTTTACACACATGCAGCACATCCTGTTTATTGACATTCATTATTTATTAGACTAACTGTCCTAGTTAAAGCAAAATTCTAAATCATCTCCAATGGAGACCAGAGATCAAAAACAAGTTAAGACCAGAGGAGGTTTAAAAGCCCTTTAAACACCAAGACCAACATTTCCCCCAAAAAACAGTCAAAGATGCCTTAGGCAATCTTTTTTTTAAATTATCAAATGAATCCCCCCAATATGCTTTAGCTGCTTAAGTCTGTGACCTAAATCATTAACCACTTATGACATTAATCAACTAATTTGTTGACTGATTGATGAACCTCCCAGACTGTAATCTAAACAGTATCCATTCTAACTGCACAAACATTAAATAATGAATCGTGTTGTACTTTTCTTAATGTAAAGTGAGGCTCAACATTCTTCTGTGTAATAACTGCATGTTTCGAAAAAAAAGCCAATTGTGTCATCATATCACGTCAGATTATTAGCTTATTTAACAGTGTTAATGTTGTTAATGAAGCATTAGAATAACAACATAACCGTAAAAACATCTCTCCTAACAAAGGATCTGTTAGAGGCCTGGGAGAGAGGAAGTTATGACGCTTATTGTGGAAATCAGCACAATGACAGCAGACTGCAGCACCAATGAGTACTTTATTCAGAGCAAATCTAGCCTTTCTCATAATAAAGACCTTTTGCATATGATAATGACATTTATATATAGTAACATTATTGCAGTCTATTTGTCCTTCCTCTTCAGGACATTAATGAAGGCGTCTTTGGGAACTTCCACGTTGCCGATACGCCGCATCTTCTTTTTACCCTCTGCCTGTTTCTTCAGCAGCTTCATCTTCCTTGTTATGTCACCTCCGTACTACAGTGACATAAAAAAAAAAAAAAACATATACATATATTATTCATAGTGTTTGTGGTTCATCAGCGGATTCAGCAACTTTTTGAGAGTTAAGAAAACCCTTTACTCACACATTTAGCCAGGACATTTTTTCTGAACGCCTTAATTCTGAAAGAGGAAAACATTGGCATGTCACATATTTTGAAGGCAACTAAAATCCATTCAGCACATTTCATATACTAATACAATTAATAGTGCTTTATATACATGCAAAAATGTTTGCATCTCTCACACACATTTCTAACAAAGCCTTGAGCTTAGTAAGAAGTTGCACTTACGTTTCCCTTGCGATGACCTTACTTCCAATGGCTGCCTGTACAGCGACCTCAAACATCTGCCGTGGTATGGAGTCTTTGAGTCGCTCACACATGGCTTTCCCCATGTTGTACGCACGGCCCCTGTGATGAAAACGCACCCATCAGAAGGTCGCCCGTGACGCTCGGCTTGCCGTATAAAAAGGTCAGAGGGCAGCCAATCGTTTGGTGAGTCGTAGCGCCCCTTTCAGTTACTAAAGTCTGTGCTGGCTTTGGTGGTTAAGTACGTTTAATACAGATCTGGTGTGCGTCATCACCTTTCTACTCTACTGTCCTTGTCACAAATGAAACAAAGTCCTTGTCCGCTGTGTAAAGTCACTGTAATAGATAATGTCAACATTGGCTGCCAAGGGGCCATTTTTTTTAAACGTTATCCTGGGTGTTGAATACATTTCATGCTCCACAGGCTCAGAAGAATTACTATTATAATGACGGACCATATGACCTTGAGATTATGTCAACTCGTAAAAATGTGCCAGTGAGGATAATGAAGCTGTGGGAGGGGGGCCCCTGAACAAGAGAGCCTCTCAAGCAGCGTTACAGTGTTACACCTCAGGAGACAAGTTAGGGAAAATAAAACAAGTTGACATCATCTGAGCCCAGCTGTGACTTCACACATACTGCACCTGTGTACAATGGTGATGAGCTCCTCCACAGGCTGCCCATTCAGCAGAATATTCATCTTGATCAGATCAGCAGCCTGGTAGCCTGCATTCTCATAGTCAAAGCTATGGGAGATAAAAAAAAATGTAGAATGATGGTCAGCTGAATACATGAAATGATTGACAGTCAGAGGTGATGCAGTGTTTCATTAAATAACAACATTGTTACATTTAAGACATGAGGAAATGGTGCAAAGGTACGGAAGCCCAATGCCGCCGCGCCAGAAAAAGAAAAACAGATCAATTCAATTCAATTCAATTCAGTTTATTTTGTATAGCCCAGAATCACAAATTACAAATTTGCCTCAGAGGGCTTTACAATCTGTGCACATGATCAGTATCATGTTATTATGTGAAAGGTTATATAGTTATGACCAGATGGTGTTCACATCATAACAATGTATTGTCATGTTATTACAACATACAATACAACAAGAAACTGTTCTTGCTATAATTATATACTATTTATCTCGTTATGACATGAAACGTTTCATGTTATAACGGAGAGCTTAGGCTATACTGTCATAATGTGAAACTCATTTTTGAATAAGGAAGCAGTGTGTGGTTAGGACAAATTGAGGAATATGGCTCATTTACTTGCTAAAGTTGTACTTCACGTTTGGATCGAGCCATGGCGAGATTTTGCAGTTATTGAGCACGGTGGATGATATTGTTAATTAGTACTTTTACACTAGTAGGGATGTTAAAATGCAAGGGGCTGTACAGAAGGAAGTCCAGCTCTCTGGAGGACGCATTGATTACTGATCGGCTGGACGGGCCTGAAGGGAGTCCACCTGAGACCAGGTTATCTCTATAACTGAATTCAAGAACATTTTTTATTACGAAATAACGTGAAACGCTTTATGCAATAACAAGATAAATAGTGTATTGTTTTTAGCGTAGTAAAACGTTAAAATATCTTGTTACAATATGAAACACTTCTTGTTATTATGATAAACCTTCCACGTTATAATTACATACTCATCCGTTTTTCTTTTTCTTGGCGTACGCTGCCGCAGAGAGGAGAGGGGAAACTATTGGAACAGATTTCTTGGCTTGTGAGTGTTTTTAAAAACTGGAATCACCGACATTTTTCCTAAGAATGTAATCGATCCTTTGAAAAACTAAATACATGTTTTGAATTGACTTTACAGCTATGAAGAAATACTGTAACTTTGGACTTGATTGACTGTAGACTATGTATATTTATACATGCAGCACTTGTTTAGTTTTACCTGGCATATCCAGAAGACATCGATTTGAGGAGGTCATAGAAATCCACAACGATTTCATTTAAAGGGAAGAGGTACTTCATCATGACACGCTGGTCATCTATGTACACCATGTTCTTCTGGATCCCTCTGCGATTCTTTAGGAACACAATTTACAATGTCAACAATACAAGAAGGGCTGCTGCTTATTAATCATTTACTTATGAAATTGACTCATTTGCCTTTTTCCTCTTACCAAGCAGAGAGCCATGATCTTGCCGGTGTAACTGTCTGGAGTGAGAATGGTCCCCAGCACCATCGGCTCCATATACTCGGATACAACTGATCTGTCGGGGAACTGAGCGGGGTTCACAATGGTGATCTCTTCACGGCCGTATTCCTGCAAGGACAACCAACGACATTTGAGCGCCCAAATTAGGCTTTTTATGATTTTAAAGCCATAGTTCATCCAAAAAATGAAAATCATCCCCTGCAGGCATGAAATATAACTGTAAAAATGTACCTATAATGTCTAAAACCTTTATTATACTTTATTTATTCCGTTACTAGTCTTACAAGTATGAGAAATAGTGTGAATTGAAATAATTTGTAGTAAAATATTACCAAGTCTTTACGTAGATTTAGTAGATGCGTATGGGATGAGAGAATGTTGTTTCCAAGGAAACTTGGAACTTGTCTGTGTGTTGCAACACAACATTTTGATGTCCCACATGTCATTTAACGACTTCAAACTTTCTTTTTGCTGAAAGCACAGAAAGAGCCCACCTCTCCTGTAAGCCCAGGAAACATCAGAGCAGGAACCGGCTCTTACCTTGATGAGTTTGGGTGAAGAGAGGACGGCCTTGTAGGGCACGGTGGGCGCCGTCACTATAACGGAGGCATTGTATTCCTGCTCCAGCCGCTGATTGAACACCTCCATGTGGAGGAGGCCCAGGAAGCCGAGTCTGCCAGGGCACAGGAAGGTTCACAGGTTTACTGCGGCGTTTATAATGGACATTCAAGCTTTTAATTACAAAGAGCCTGTTTGGAAAGAGTTCAACGGTAAGGAAGGACCATCGCAATCCAGCGCAGCGTCGCACTTCCGAAGGATCTAAATCACTGATACTTGTGGAGTCAAATTCAATTTAATCATCTGGACTCATACGACCTGCCGTGATAAATAATGTCTCACTTGGCCGTCTGCTTTGGCAACATACGGTATGGCCCAAGGAGAGTTGTTTATTCCCCAATCAATCATACTATATGATGTCCAAAGTTTGTGTAGAAAAGTATGAGGGATAAATCTTGATGCTTCCCTTTAGAGAAGCATCAAGAACTTTTCTTTCAAAAGCCAATCAGTTGGAATTTATTTTTAAGCCAGACTTTATTCATTGTTTCTTTTTGGTATGCTTTCTTTCTTTCTTTCTTTCTTTCTTTCTTTCTTTCTTTCTTTCTTTCTTTCTTTCTTTCTTTCTTTCTTTCTCTTTTCATTTGGTTTGATTTGTGTTCAGTTCTCCAGCTTGAGTTGTGCTGTGTCATGTTTTATTAGTTTGTTTGCATGATCCTCTCTTGTGTCGCACCATGAACAACAAAATAAGTAGGAAAAAAACGTTATGAATCATGAAATGGGTCAAAACTTTTATGGTTTCACTGCTCAGCATCCACACATTTCTTCTCGCTGGCTGTCACATTACATGAAGTGACCCACTCTTCTGTTGTGGTTTACCTTTATCTTTCTAATTCAAATCCGTCATCCTCACCTCCAGCCCGCTCCCAGGGCCATACTGCTGTCCCTCTGCACTGTGACACTTGAGTCATTCAGGGTCAGTCTCTCAATGGCGCTGCGAAGGCCCTGGTAATCTGACTGGTCCATCGGATACATGCCTGAGGGACGGAAAACAAAAAGACGGAAGAGTGCCCATCATCAGCAAAAAGGACTCTCTTACGTGGAAAGCACTGAGTGCACTTACTGTACTGGCTGGTGAGGCACAACATGCGCTCAAGGGGCTTTTATTACGTTTGACTGCACGTCCAATGATACTGGAATATTTAAGGCTAGTGTTATGTCATGTACTGAGGTATAAGGGGAATGTATGTGGCGTCGAAAAGAGTTGTATTATTCCATATTTTCACAGAGATTTTTTTTATCTGACAGCATAAAGGCAGATGAAAGAACTTCTTACCAGCAAAGACCATGGCTTTGGCGGGTTTGAACCCTGGAAAAGCTTCCACCGGCTGCTCCTGGAGGTAGAGTGTGTCACCGATCTGGGCCTCCTTCACAGCCTTCATCCCGGCTATTATGTAGCCCACTTGGCCTGCAAAGCTACACAACAGTCGGGGAGAGTTACACGAAAGCAAAGTAAACAATCAAATGTTTTTACATGTCTTTTGCAAAGGACAGAATTTAGATACACCTACGCTGAACGACATACTTCACAATGACTAGATCACTGTGGGTTTAGTTCATACAGTGTCTTTTTATTCTGAATGAGCTTCAGCAGATATATGAACGAGCATCAGGCGAATCCTTTTCTCTCCATAGATGCTACGAAGACGATCCAATCATAAAAACCACTGAATCAATTGGTGCATAAAACACCTTGAATAAAACATCCCAGTAAATAAGTCAGGAAGCAATAGCCCCCAATGTGATGCTCTAAAAGATGTCAGGAAATGTTCAGAATGCGGATCACAATTTCCTGAAGCTTTAGTTATTCAGTTTATTATTAAATAAGACTAAAAAAAAAACAGCAAATAAGCTTGTTTGGCATTTGCTTAAAAAATGACCTAAATGACTAAACTCAGCTATTAAGACCGTTGCAGGTTGTTTTTCCTGCCTGACTGTAACATCAGCTGTGATGGGTTAGACCAGTGGTTCTCAAATGGGGGTACGTGTACCCCTGGGGGTACGTGAAGGCACTCCAGGGGGTACTTGAGATTTTTAAAGAATATATTTAAAATTAGCATCCATTCAAAAATCCTTTCAAAATAGTTATTTAATAAATATTCAATAAAATATAAGTGTAAGTTCATGAACTGAATTCAATGCCACAGTGCAATCTTCAGTGTTGACAGATTAATAAATCAGACACTGATGGCAGAGCGCTTAGTATTACATCTTTTTTTCAACCAAAAATGCTTTGCGCTGGTTAGGGGGTACTTGGCTGAAAAAGTATTTCACAGGGGGTACATCACTGAAAAAAGGTTGAGAACCACTGGGTTAGACAACCAGTGAGAGGAGGAAGAACGGCGCCTACAGCTTCTGTGTTGGGTGCTCATCTGGCCGGAGGAGCCCCAGCTCGTTGACCTCGTAGCTTTTGCCGAGATGGGCTGACACGATCCTGTCCCCTTTTCTGACCCGACCTCCGAACACGGCGATGTTGGCCACCACTCCTCTGTAGTGGTCGAAATTGGAGTCAAACACCAGGGCTTTAAACGGGTCATCGATGCTCGCCACGGGCCTGACAATACAAGGACGGGGGGGAGGCTTCACTTTTTTTGGTCTCAAACATGTTTCATGTGAGAGAACCGGATAAACCTTCTTACGGTGGAACTCTGTTCACCACGGCTTCGAGAACCTTCTCCACATTTGTTCCAAGTTTAGCTGAGATCTGAAAAAGACGAAGAAAATAAATGAAGAGACCTTTCTCAGATGAGCGTTACTGAAAACTAAAAAGCAGTTTACATGTGAGCTGACTCACCCTGAGGCATTCTTCACGGGGAATATCAAACACCTTTTCGATCTGCAACTCCACCCTCTCTGGATCAGCATTTTTTAAATCAATCTGAGGGAGAAATGTCAAAGTCATGCGACGGGCTGAACAGCAGTCAAGTAGCAAAAAGAATGTGATTAAACCAAGAAACAAGCGGGCCTCGGCGTACCTTGTTGATAACGGGGATGATTGCCAGCTGGGCTTCAAAAGCCAGGTAGAAGTTGGCCACCGTCTGCGCTTGAATCCCCTTAACGTGACAGTAAAAATATGTATTACATGCAACACGGAGAAAACCGGGAGAGAAGAATCTGGTTTCGTACCTGATTTGCGTCGACAATCAACAGGACACCTTGGCATGCAGATATCGATCGAGAAACTTCATAACTGAAGTCAACATGACCCTGTAAACGGAAAACCAAAAAGAGTTGGAAAGCTATGTTTACATCTTCATGGACAACTGATCCATGAAATAATAACAAATGATATTCCACATTATCAATCTTAAAGCCAAAATCCATCCGTTTGTTTTTTGATTGTGTTTCCAGTTATGGTGGGGTAAATTATCCATGATAGATGAGGACAGGGAGCACACTTCATCCCCCCCCCGGCTGATCACTCACCGGCGTGTCGATGAGGTTCAGGAGGTACTGCTCTCCCTGGTGGCTGTAAATCAACGAGGCCGTCTGGGCCTTCACTGTTATTCCTCTCTCTCGCTCCACCTGAAGCTTGTCCAACACCTGTTTGTTCTTCTCCGTCTTTGCGATGGCGCCTGTTTGTCAATGAAACCCATTACTGACATGCTGTCTTAACTGGAATCAATTTAAGAGAGAGAGAGAGAGAGAGAGAGAGAGAGAGAGAGAGAGAGAGAGAGAGAGGCAAGCTCTCATAGTCGTGGCATCAACAAGCATTTGGATAGCAACACACAAAACACAAAGACGATCATGCTGATTAAGAATGGGAGTTCACAATCCAATTATATTTTCACATTATCAGTATGCATTCAGACCTAAACCCAGATGTATTCTATCGAGCAAGTTTAAATACAAAAATATTAAAGGGTAAAAAAAAAAATCTGATATGCAGTGTAATAAGGAAACATACCAGTCATCTCCAACAGCCTGTCAGCCAAAGTGCTCTTTCCATGGTCAATGTGAGCAATGATGCAAAAGTTCCTGATTCTGTCCACAGGGAACTTAGACAGGTCAATAGTATCCTTAAAGACACAAAGAGAGAAGCCTGCAGATTACTGGGACAGTCACTCAAAAACTGCTGAGTGTTGCAGGAATCCCTCTTAAAGAAATGGCAATATTCAGACAGACCAATATGTATTTATACTTCTGAATATATACTAATTGCTGCTGTTATTATAAGTAGTCTTCATTTCCTTCGTTACTCTGCTTACTACTCTTATTATATGAATAATTTATGTCATATACATTGAATGTATTGTAACTGTTATGCTGTTCATTCTGTACACGTGACATCTATTGCATTCTGTCCATCCTGGGAGAAGGATCCCTCCTCTGTCGTTCTCCCAGAGGTTTCTTCCTTTTTTCTCCCTGTTAAAGGGTTTTTTAGGGGAGTTTTTCCTGTGCCGATGTGAGGGAAGGACAGAGGATGTCGCATGTGTACAGGTTGTAAAGCCCTCTGAGGCAAATTTGTGATTCTGGGCTATACAAAATAAACTGAATTGAATTGAATGAAGAACACAAGAAGAACCACCATGGTGGTTTAATGAATGTGAGTTTCTCAGCACTTCTCAAGCCTTGTTTTACTTCAGGGGAACTCTCAGCACAGGTGGAAGAAGTATTAAGACCCTTAACTTAAGTAGAAGTAGCAGTATCACACTGTGACAATACGACACTACAAGTTCAAAACCTAACAAAGTAAAAGTATGTAAGTTTTGTCAAATTAAAATAAAACATTTAAACAATTGATACAGTACCAGTCAAAAGTTTGTTCACACCTTCTCATTCAACTACTTTGAAGAATGTAAAATATAAAACATATTCTGGTTTGTTGAGCATTTGTTTGTTTACCACATAATTCCATATGTGTTCCTTCATAGTTTGGATGTCATCAATATTAATCTACAATGTAGAAAAAAATAAAAATAAAAATAAAGAAAAACCATTGAATGAGAAGATGTGTCCAAACTTTTCACTGGTACTGTACATCTGACTTCAGCTGTCAGATAAATGTAGTAGAGTAGAAAATACAATGTGTGCCTGTGATATGGAATGGGGTAGGAGTATAAAGCTGCATGAAATGGAAATACTCTTAAGTACAAGTACCTCGCATGTGTACAGTATAAGGCCTGCAGTACTGTCCTACCACTGACCCTCAGTCTCTGTCAGGAGACAAGGACTGGAAATGCAATTAACGCACCAGCTGTTCTCGCGTTGTTTTGTTTTTTGAGCGTTACCTTGTTGGTCTGCGTGCTGACCATCTTGACGCTGCTGGAGGAGAACACGGGCAGCCTTTTCATCCAGCGGTGTCTGAACAGTGTGTGCGTCATGTTGCTGCAGCTTTGTATCTTCCTTCTGTAGGCTTTGAACTGTAACACACGCCTCAGGAGAGGGGGTTCACACCACCGGGTCACGAGGGAGAACGACATGTTTACCTTAAGCCGAGTAACCGACCTGTCAGCATGAAGGATACATGACTGAAGGATGCATGACTGAAGGATACATGACTGAAGGATGCATGACTGAAGGATGCATGACTGAAGGATGCATGACTGTTCACGGGTCTGCGGAATACTTCTGCGTGCTCATGAATACAATGTAGCGTTTTGCCACATTGGCGGACACAAACAGCCTGTTTTTAGAGTAAATAGTCCCGTAATAACCCCGGTGCATGAGTTCCTAGTGCGCTGACATTTTAGGTCACAGTTCACCTGCAAAGACTTCTGGGAAATGTTGTTGATTTTTTTATTTTTTTCCAATCCAGAGATGGTCAAAAGAAACAAGATGAGTTCCTACTATGACTTCCTTTTTCGTTTTACCGCCGGTCAAAGCGAGCACTGTTTAATTAAATGTTACATTGTTGCTCTTTTAATGTATCCAAAAGTAACAGCATTGCTACATATGTTGTAAATATGTCTACACATTGTAGCAGACTGTGTCTACTTATTGTATCGTAGGGTTTTTTTTTTGGTTTTTTTATTCAGTGAGGAGTCATTCGCCTCGGGGACTCCATTCGGAACGCTATCACACTTGAAACGACGCTTGAACGCGTCAGAGGGGGATGACTATCTCGACACGCTGTTATCTTTGAACGTGCTCAGACAGTCGGAAGTCCCGCCCACTCAACCTGTCAGATGAAGGATAAAAATGGATATCAGTTGCTATGACAACCAAGCTACCTCTCGCACAAGAATAGATTACTGCTTCTCCTCTTTGTGCAGCCAGAGATAATAAGCCTCTATTACCCACAGTTTCTGCCTGTCATGTAATCATCTTTTCTTCTTCTTCCCTTTTTTCTTTTTCCCATTTGAGATTTTTTACACTTAGGATTGCATTTGACTCCCAGACCTAAGCACTCTGTATCACTTAAAGATAACACAAGCCCTTCATAAATAATACCACAGATCATTTTGACAACACCACCTACATACAGGCCCCCTGTTCAGGAGACATTTCTAGATTGCTCAATAACTCTCGTATCTAGCTTCTCCTGCACAATGGAAGAAGATTTGTAATTCTATCCCCCTCTCTGTTTCATAAACCAAACAAAGATGGCAGCCAGAAAAGACTGCTTCTTGTTGATGCAAGAGAATATGAATGTGTTGGTAAAGCACTATGTGAAAATGATCAAATAATAGAACTTTCTATTAGATAAATTGACCTGATAATACAACTTTTTTTTATTCAACCAAAAAACAAATGTGTACAAGACCAGCATGGAGATTTGGACTCTAAGGAATCTGGAAGTCTTGAAATCAGCAGGAAATGTGTCAAATGACCTGTGATGAATCTATTTAATAATGAGAGGCACACACTGGGGATGAACCTCTATTATCTCAAACAGCTCTCAACAGTTTTACTTTGGTTTAACAGTCAGTTATTTATATCTAAACCTTTTATAGTCACAAGGAAATCTAAATCACAATTTTTAACAGGAAAAAAGGTCCTAGAAATGTTATTATTTATACCTGTAAATTTCCCTGCCGTGGCATGTCAGAACAGCTCTGTTATGTTTGAATGACTGTAGACCTCTGTGGGAATTGAACCATTACACTGTCCTATGGATGTTTTTTTCAAAAATGCAATTTACCTTCGGCCCATTCTAAGTGGAATCCATACAAAAATCCATCAGGCTTGATATTTTGATTTGTCACGGGACAATCATTTTCTTTTTACATCAGACATTTTGACAAGCACTGGAGGAACTAATAATATTAGTCTGTCGTCTTACACACACACACACACACACACACACACACACACACACACACACACGGTACAAGCGTTGTTGGGCCATTCATCGGGTTTATGAGCGTTTGGGGGTGACAGCTGAATCTGGTGTCTTTTCTCACCTGTCGTCCTTCTCTCAGTCATAGCTCGCCACATTAGGCCGTGGCCAGCGTGTCGCCATAGCAACCTCAGTCACACTTTACGGTGTGGATTTGCTCTTGTGTGTATCCTCCAGGTTGTGGCCCTTTTTTAAAATTTGTCACATTTAGGAGTAACTCCATCCAGACCTTTTGATTTCCTTAAGAAAAGCCTGAAGTTGTCCCTTAAACGTGGTTTTGTGTTTTTTTTTTTTTGTTTTTTACTTTTCATGCTTTATGCTGTGAACTAATGTTTTCCATACAACCCCATTCTAGATCAAGTTTCCATGTATATTGATACCACATAAATGGCTTGGTATAGCTGTTTCCTGGGTGATCCTACACCGGCCTGGTCTCCTGTTACTGCAGTCATATCAATCTAATTCAGATGTCACATCTTGAGTCACTGTCCAGTTGAAGCCAGTAGCTTTGAACCATCACATGTTCTCTTCACAAATAGACTGCTAGAGTTGAACTCAACTATTCTGAAATCTGTCTCTGACTCCCTTTTAAGTTCTCTGATCTGACACTTTGGATAAACTGTAAAAGATCTTCAATTATGAAGATTCCCAGACATGTATGTGAGCAGCGCTGATGTGCTGTCCTGCTACACACCTCACATCCGTTGCCATTGATTTCTGTCAGGGCCACACAGCCTTTAAACTCATGAACCGGGTCGGCAGTGGACCGAGGCGATGGAGCTCAAAGATGAGGAGACCTCACGCCCGAGTGCCGGAGAGATACTGAAACTTCAGCGAGCCTTGCATTACAGCTCAGTGCCGCGGGGCTTTCTGTGGAGTTTTATCAACACACTCGTGACGATGGTCCCTGGCAGCATCGGACCCTTTGCTTGACAGCATCCTCTCCTGATGAAGAGGCTGCAGAACCCACTGTCCCAGGATCTGACTGGGATCTGTTGGTAAATTTATGGTGTTATTTATGTTTCAAGGGAGAAGCTGGAATTTTCTGAACTCTGCAGCTTTCATTACAGTTTTCCTGCATTATTTACCTTTAGTGTCTTGAAAAATGTATGGAACTTTTACTATACAAATCTTTAAAGGCTGTTTTCTCAACAAAAAATGTCTCCAGAAATCTCCACAGTAGCGCTGTCTATATATTCTGAAGGTTTTTACAGAGGGGATTGTACACATGTTATTAATTTATACCACATTTTACTCATTACTTATAGATATTGACAGTATTTTCTGATTTATGGAGTGATACAAAGACATATTGAAAAGTCCCTCTGTAAAAACCTTTGGCTCTGATATGTGAAGTTTGAACCGGCTTCATCCAGTGTGATTCCTGTTCTAGAAATGTATGTAAACTAGCACATAGTGTCATGTAAATATCTTAACATACTATTTCAAAAAAGCTTGTTATACAAAAAAAATTGTCTTAATGTAAAAACTCAACTGGTTGAGTTTCATGGTTGTATCTCTTAGTAAATATATTTACACTGTTCAGCTGTAGGGACTCTATATTGATATCGGCATATGTGTAAGCTGTTAAGGAAATTGTGTTTAAAAGACGTGTTTAAATACAAAAACAGATATTGGCCAATATTGCCTCAGTCAGGCTCTCATTTACAAGCACGGCACAAACTAGATCTAAAGAATTGAAATGATATGTGTTTTTATTAGAAACTGTGCACTAAATCAAGCATCCACCTCGTGAACAATCATTTTATCTGGAATGTTTAAGATTTCTATCAGGATGTTGGAGAAATTTGAATTCAGAACTAATTTATATCCAACATAATTTGTAAAAACAACGTAAAAAACAATCAATAAATAAAAATGATTCATCTTCATGCAGAGTTTGATTCAACAGTGAAATTAAGTTCAAATATTATGTGAAGCAAAATCATATCACCCTATATGGAGAAAAGGTAACACAGCAGAGTAAAAGACTGTATATGGCTACTGATATGGGGCTGAACATGGTTGGTCTTCCTGACATCTATAATAAATACATTTAAACAACACTATATATGCTCATGAAGTACAATCATTGGTTGTCCCTGTTATAGTGATGCTGATGGAAGTGGATTACATAATGGCTGTATATGGCTTCTGAGCTGGTCCAAAGTTTTAGTGTAAACAGCAATCAATCTGCATACAAATACGAGTTGAAAGTACTATTTCATGATATTAAGAAAAAAATTATAATTTAGTCCCAGATCCTGGCTGTGCGGTCTCACTTTAGGCCCGTTACACAGAAGATATTTCTGGCAGAGGAATGTGACTATCATCCACACATGATTCACTGGAGTTCATGTTGGCACGGAGCAGTCCTGTGTTTTGCAGGCCGATCCCTCTCATATCTGTAATTAGTTCAAAATAGCTTGTGGGATCATGAAATGTGTTGTGAGGAGCCAGACACTGGATATGAATAATCACCTCAAATTTGTAATTTGCAGACATGCTGATTAGTTCTGCCATTGTGCTACACCAGCGGATCCACACCGTGCTCCAGAGATACCATCACCATCATGGGAGAGCCAATAAGAAGCTGTGATATTCACATTTTAAACAAGTTTACACATGTTTCATGTGTTTATCTGAGCACATTTAAACCAGTAATTGGCATATGAATTAGTTTGAATACTGTTTGATCTTGTTGAAATAAATAAATATATAGAATAAAATAAAAACATACAAAATTATTTGAAAAACATAATGCATATTAGTGTGCTTGTGCAACAACATGTTCTTCTTCCTGCTTTTCTTCCTCTAAATTGGCCAGCTCTGAATTGTTTGTGCCGTTAGCGATATATTCTGCTTACTGTGCTGTTATTAATGGTACGCCATTGATCTTTTTTTTTTAGATTCACTATCAGTTTGTTCGTATGCTAAGGCGAAGGTGACAGATAATGATGATGAAGATAATGATGTGATAATGACAGAAAATAGTCACCTAGCTCTGCTGCTCTGAGCTGCTTTTTAGCCTCTTTTGGCTCCATGTTTTGGTTTTTAAGCGCTACAGATTGGCTGCATGCCTCAAACCGACTGTTCTGCACTGTACACTACCAAATGGCAGGCTAACTCTAAGCTAAGCTAGCAATTTAGCTGGCTGGTGAAGAAAATCGAACATCTCAAAGGCTAAACTCAGGAGTTGGTGGTGACCAAAACAGAGCTTAAAGGAGAGCGAGTACATTTGTAAGAAGGAGAGAACGTCCAATGTGATGATGATGTTGCTACTTGCTGTTGGATGTGTAAATAGGCACTTTGTTTGCTAATACATTGGCCAAAAACGTTATCAGACAATACTTGGTCGGGGCTGTGTGTCTGTCAGCTTTGTAGTATTTCTGCCCTCTACAGTACAAAAATGAAAAATACATTTTCAAATATGTTAAATTGCAGGTTACAGTTAATGCCGTCTCTATTGACATTATATTGAAGTTTATGAGTTTCTTTTTTGTAAAAAGAAATGATTAAACTCTGCCTGCAGTAGCAGAATTGACAGCACACGCGTATAAACACACTATTCAGAGCTTTGTCCGATTCAGTAACGGCACCTTTTTGACTGAATATAACATTTTTCTACATGTCATGATTCAGGAATAAAAGAAAATAGTGACCTTGTGTAAATAAATGATGCATTCATGACTTAACTGCTAGAGTTTTTCCTCAGCACACACTGTGTGCATCTTCTGCAATTCAATTTCTTGTCTCAATGTAATGTTAATAACTTTTATCAGCACTGAACGGTATCACATGCACAAGCACACTAATGTCGCAGCTTCCTATGTTTCTTTTTTTTTTTTTTTTTTGGGTTGGAGCGTTTCAATAATTCTCGAGGTCGGTGTGATTGCAGCCCCATACCTGCAGTCACAGACAAGGGAACAACGTTTGCACTGTAACAATATGTGTGTTTTTGCATTGGCTTGGACAGAAAATAAAAGTCAGGCCACTCTTAAGGTGGCAAAGAAAGTAAGAAATATGAGAGAATCAGTGCCTTTCACTCCAAAGAAAAATAAATACTGTTATATCAAGAGTGGGCGTTACCAGAACAATTCAACACATTTAGAAGTAATCTTAAATCAAACATATGTGTTTATGTGTTTACTCTTCATTGGATTTGTATGTACAGTGGCCACATACTCTAACTGGAAACATACTGTCAAGGAAATATGCACTCTAATCGAAGTAAACACACGATATGTCACCATGAATATAAATATACATACACATTTACAAAAGCCGGCCTTTTCAAAAGTGCTGCAGACGGTGTGTAGAAAACAGGCGGAGATAGAGGATCACACTGCAATCCAGGACTTCACTCTGCAAAGGTATGTGTACACAGTTGCTGGAGGTATTTGGTTCGTCTCTTAGTCCCCAGACCAGAACCACTCAAAGCTGGCCTCTAAGTAGAGGGGACCATGTCCTTTATAACGGGTTCTCTGTTTAAGTAGGTGGCCCAGTAGACGAGGTTGAAGCTGCTAAAGAGAACCGGAAACAAAATCCTTGACATCCTGTCAATTTTGCTCACGCTGTTGAACGTCTTCTTGCTGTCGGGGGCTTTGCCGTCTGCTCGGGGCTTGTTGGGATCCGAAGCTCCGCCTTTGGCGATGGTCGGAAGTGTGCCGGAGTCCTTGGTGATGTTTGGCGCGTAGTTGGCCACCGCCACAGCGTAGGCGTTGTTCTTCTTGACGACAGATGCCCTCTCTTTTTTCTGTTGAAACACCGCGGGGATTAGATGCAAAAAGCTTTAAAAGACAGAGGTGACCCTGAAGCTCCTCGGTATCTACCTTTTAAAATACATGTAAATGAAGGAGGGAGGTGGCGATGGATGGCTTTGGGTTAATGGATCGCCACAAGACAAATATGTCAACAGCTTGACAAGGATGCAGCTAAACTCTCAGGGTTTTTATTGATTAGAGAGGCGTTTTAGAGAGAGTTAACGGACTCCGACAACTGAAATAGAAAAGTTTGATCAACTACAGTGTATTTTCAGCCTAATGGTCAACGTGTCAAACTTCTCAGAAGAGTTGGAGAAAAATCACATTGTGGCAATATATGTCCAGTATTGGAACTTTAACTTGATCACTGGATGATCTTTTTTTTTTTGGGCTCTGTATAAATAAATTTGTGCTGATCTTTTTTAGATAAACAAATGTTTAGCACTTATTTTTGCTCTTTTAAATAGTTTACTGCATTTTGCTAGATGTCCTTTCCTGCCTACATTCAGTTATATAATCTCATTGCCTTTATATTCATTTCATATTCATATCGTTTGTCATTTATGTTCACCACTCGGCTAAAGAGCTCTCATAAATGGTTGTAGCACTTTGTCTCCCCCTGTGGACTGTTAGCGCTGCGGTTATCACTACTTCCCTCTGCCTGCAACAAATGTTTTCAAAGCACCAACCTGCCCTCAGCAACCATTGCCTTTCTCAACACACAGCTACACTGTTAACCAATACTCTTTGAAAACGAGGCCCGTCAGAGAGACCCGCGTCTCTCCTCATTACCTTCTCGGTCACGATGCTCTTTCCGTCCCAGGCCCAGCCGCGCTTTGTGAAGTAGTTGACGGTGGCGAACTCGATCAGAGCGGAGAAGACGAAGGCGTAGCAGACGGCGATGAACCAGTCCATGGCGGTGGCGTAGGCCACCTTGGGAAGGGAGTTCCTCGCACTTATACTCAGCGTTGTCATGGTGAGGACGGTGGTTACACCTGGAGATGCACGAAGAAAAACAATCACATTTCTTTTGATAATCTGTTCTTATGATGTTGAAAATGTTTTATATAACACACATATACACATGACACTGTAACTACTGTTTTACCCTTTCAGAATAAGAGTAGGTCATTACTGTCCTTTGTATCTTTACAGTATAGGGTCAGCCTACTCGGCCCTGAAAACCACTGACCTTCAGTAATGCTTTAACTGCTCAGAAGGTTTGCTGTCTTTGGCCAGTGGACACACTTCATTCTGGACTTCTGCTCCCGGTTTTCTGTCCTTGAGCTAACCAGTCTTAGGTCACTGTTATTAGTTCCACTTGGCTTACAGTCCAACAGTAGCTTGTCCAACTGGATTAAATAAAACACTAAAGCCCTTAAGAAATGTTTCCTCTTTATCCTGTTTCTCCTGTTCCCACCATTTGTCAGCATCTTTCAGTCACTCATGCTGACGGACGTGATTTTGACATAACTACATTGAAATCCTCATGTGTGAGGTCCTAAATGACATTGATGCCAGGTTGCTTCACATGTTTGCTGTCCGTTTGGCGTGTATCTTTGTATGAACGACGGTACGGTCGCTGACAGAAGGCAGACACTTACCGAACACGGTCCTCGCCGGTACTGATTCTCTATTCAACCAGAAAGACACTTGGGAGAGAATGACGGTCATGATGCACGGGAGGTACGTCTGGATGACAAAGTAGCCAATCTTCCTCTTCAGGTGGAAATGGGCTGTCATCACCGTGTATTCACCTGTGGGGACAAGAATCACGGTCCCTTTAATGCACCACCAGCTTCTCTTAATACCATTTGATATGAAATATGAGTAGTTTAATGACTTTATGGTTTTAATGAATGCACTCATATATAAAGTAATCACTGCTCAGTTTATGTCAGATGACTTCAATTCATTTTTGCATGCTTGCAATTGACACCTTTGTATGAAGGTCACTGATGTTTATTGAGACTTTATAGGAAGTAAAACAGATTAATATGCAGTTGAATTACAAGATACAGAAGAAATTATTTTTGGTCAAACTTTTAAATGAACCCTGGTTTGCAACAAAACACCTATTGAGGATATTATCAAAACTTGTAACCGCAAATCTCCTTTGTTTTTTTAAAAGGTATTATAAAAATGATTATAAAAGTACAACTAAATATATATTTTATGGCAGTTACCATTTTGGTAAAGCCAAATTCCCTGTATTACAGTCCGTGCAACTGCTAACTATATTACTAAATTACAAAGAATGCCGTACATATTTACTGCTCCACTGCCATCACAAATAATATTTCTTTACAAGAAGAGTAAAAATGCTGATTTCTTCAAATTAAAGACAAAGATCTTGTTATTAAAGACAAAGATCTTGTTATTAAAGACGCTACTCTTCAAACACAAACATGGCAAATCCTCGAATACTGACATTTCGTTTCGAATGGATTTTCTCTTTCACAATGTGCACATGATTCATGATTCAAATCATTTAAAAATGATCAATCACAATAAATGATCAAGTATAATGGCCCAGACTACAGGTGGGCTGGTGGGAAAGCGTGGGCTAGTGACTAGTTCGTACCGCTGTGTCACTGAAGTCCACGATGGGCGAGTGCATGAGTAGAGTGTTAGGATCTCCCACTGCACAGGAAGTGGTCTTTTTAGGATGATTTATCTCTACCAGTCAAATGTTACTAAGCAAGGGCAACCCTCCATCTCCCTCTGTGCTTCAGACTGAAGTGATTTATATCAATAAAACATTATATGTTTACATGATGCTGGTAGAGACTGCTGCTTTACGATGCCAGAGCAGACCTAGACGTGGATTAGACAGCCTGCTTCATCTGTTACCAGCTCATATTTGATCAAATAATCCATCCGTCCATAGAAAAGTAGGCAGTGTGATTTCCTCGCCGCCGAGCAAAGCCTAATAGCTGACAAGGCCGCGAAATGGTGCCAGTGCTGCGGTAGCGGGCGGGCCTTCCAAACGGAAGATATCTCAAAGAAAGGCCAAGATTAGACATGAGAAGAAAAAGATGTGTTCTCCATGGCAACGGAACAGAGAAACATAGCTCATTTGCTGCGATTCTGAAATGAAGGCCTTGATACACGCTGCCACTTGGCAAGAGGAAAGTCCTTTTCAGCAGTAGGAAGGACTAATCCTAAAATATTTTTTTATTCCTTCTTTTTTTCCCCTGTCGCTCTGTATTTAGTTGTATTGCCTGCGTTTCCAGCAGTTTTGTGAGGACCAGTTCTCTCTCTCTCTCTTTCACCATACACACAAACACACAGATGCACAGTCCCTCCACCAAGGTACTGGTATTTAGTGGAATGCACTCTCAGTACCCCGTGGAGCTTTATATCTTCTGTAATTTAATTTGCGTGCCAGCGCCGATGCCTGTGTTGTGGATGGGGGAAGAGGAGCAAGTACACGAAAGGAATGTGGCTGATTTTCATGATCACTTTACAGAGAGCAAAGACTATTATAAGATCATAACATGACGATTATTACATTACATTACATTACATTACAGTCATTTAGCAGACGCTTTTATCCAAAGCGACTTACAATAAGTGTATTCAACATAGGTATTCAAGAGAACTACTAGTCACCAGAAGTCATAAGTGCATCTCCTTTCTTAAACAAGCATCTAAAAGCATAAACCAGAGCAAAAGTATAGTGCAGAAACAAACTAATATGAATACAATAAGTGCTTTATCATATCAGTGCAACATATTATCATGTGGCGTTCCCTACTCATGCTGACGCAGCGGGAAGACCTCACTTCACTCAGCACACACCGTGAAGTGTCCACTGTCCGACAAAGAACACTGACTCTCACACAAGAGACAACAAGCTTTGGAGACCTTGTTGAGATTTATCACTAAGAGATACCTGTTGATGTTTAAGAGGCCTTATACATAAGTGAACTCCTGTCTATATTATGTAACAACACGCAGTGAACTAAAGGGAAGAGTTTACTTATTCAGCGGTTTAGTATTGTACTACTAAAGTTGGGGTCTTACGGGATACGGATTGAGCAGAGGCTGAGATAACTTGACTTTTAGTCTCCAGTATAGGGTCAGGGTAAACTTGATCTTCCCATAGTGCAACTCAATAGCGTCTTTCGTTTGACCCTCCCTGGCTGGTGAAAACAACGTTTCCAAACTCCACAATCCCAGCTTGTAACTTTCTGTTAAGAATATGTAGTCGCCATGATCATCTATAGAGCTGATCTAAATCACCCTTTGATAGTTTGTGAGGTAGTGACAGAAACGAGAAAAAGACCTCTTTCTCTCGTCTACAGTGACTCACTATTGCCTGTCGGGGTACAAGTGGTATTACATAGTCAGGACGTTAGCTGGTTAGCATGCTCATTACAGTAGATATCTCTGCAACACAACACTGTCACCTCTTCACATTCCCTTGATCGTGTTAGTACATTTTTTTGAAGTTTTAAACTCAAATACAGGCCAGATCTTACACATTTCACCCTTAATATGCAAGAGCACTGTGTATGAAGTTAACTATCACCACATTCAGTTCTGTTTTGCGTTTGTTTTTATGTTTAATGTATGCAGTTACAAAAAAAAAAGATGTTTTCAACAGCAAACAAAACAGGCTTCATGGAAACTGGAACAGTAAGTGCTTTAAAGTAACAAGTCCAACCCGACTGTGTGACACATCGACGTATGGCTGAGTAGTGGGACTCTTGCAAACAGTGCGATGGTATGTTCAGGGGCTTATGCAAGATGTCCATCCCCTGCAAAGCCCGAGAGCACATTCGTTCGTGCCAAATGACCTAGTTTGCAAGTACGCTACACCAAACACTGACACACTAGTGATGAATAATTAATTTAAAGGCAGCCAATCAGATAATGTGGAGTGACTAGTTAAACAGGAGAAAGAGTCACTGGCAGGCATCCTGCCTTCCACCGAGGCAGCGTTCACCACTTAACCTAGATAGGAGCATTTAGAGCATGGGAGGATACTCTTACTCCATGAAAGTGAAGCAGGGATTCCCTTGATAGTGGAACGCAGTCACTGGGGACATACTCCATACTGGTAATTGAAACCTATAGGGAGTAGTGGTGGACCGCTTGGCACATGGGGCAATATCTATTTTCCTGTGGTAGAAGCATTTTCTGCACCCAAAGGTAAAATATGGTGAACCTCTTTAACTGCTGGATAGTCAAGATAAATATCCTATTGATGCTTCGGGGATTTCAAGTACATTTGACACTTTTGCTATGTTTTTACAAACACCATCCTGAAAAACCTACTGTAGCTACTTCAGCATAAAAAAAAAAGTTCCAAGAATGACAACTGAAGCAGGTTATGAGAAAGAGGACTCGCTTTGCATGTTTAGACGCATAAATACGGACTCTAACTTTTTGTGAACCACCCACTCCTCCCTTGACTTACAGCTACAGTCTGGAGGACAGAAGCCCAAGATTTGTATCCTCCACCAGCAACAAACTTCTCCAACTCTTTCACAACCATCAAATGTTCATTCTTAAAGTTCTTCCTCATGATACTCACTGTTCTCTTTTCCACCACAGAGCAGACTCCCTCCAATACCTGCGGTTTTGTGTGTTGTAGCCCATTTACTCCAAATGATATATTCATTGCATCAGTGACCATTTTCAAAGCAGGTTTTTAGTTTATGCAAGCTGATCTTTACACACAAACTGACAAAACTGTCTGTTTTTCAAAGATACATGTCAAAAAGCTGCATTTGAAAGATGGTTTGCAGTGATCTTAGACACGCTCTATTTACACAAACTGGACTAAAATATCCCCAAAACACTGGGCTCTCTGTAATTATAGCAAGCCTACACGTTTCTCACCATTATTATTACACTGCTATCACCGTCCTGCAATAAGTGTATCTCAGAAGCTTCTTTCATCGTGTCTTCTTATCAGTAGTATTTCTAAAATTAGATCTGCGCTGTTGCTCAGTGACAGAAAACTGCACTTGCTTTCAGGTCTTCTCATCCCCTTCACCCACCCATCAACACCATCTTATTAGTTGACCTAAATGGTGGCATCGTTTCAGGCTGAGGCAGGGATTATTACTATATATTTTAGTATATTTTGGGTATCCTTGGCCTGGCTGGTGGTAACCAATCAGTTTCAGAAAAATGTTCTTGACTTAACTGCTTTTAAGGCTCAGCAAGGTCTTTACTTTGCTCCCATACCCCTATGAGGACTAGGATTCATTATTCTTCAGTAGTGATTTGTTGTCTTACAACCCCCAAAATTCGAAGCGGTGTCTACTAGTGACCACATGTCACAGGTATGAGTTGTGAGCCTCTAAGAGTAATCCCCCCCTTAGAAAGACTAGTTGTACCTCTTCAGACCTCTGCCAGTTATTCACATGAAACAACCTGTGAGGTCTGAAGAGGTACAACTAGTCTTTCTCAAGTAAATGCAACGATTGGAAACAAATAGTTAAAAAATGTGGTAAATAAATTGTCAATATGTTTTTTCTAGTTTCCCATCCCTTTAGACACCTTGGACCCCTCAGATTTACACTTTCACCTCTGAAGCCCCTGCATTTCTCATGTTTGGAGCTTGTTCGGTGACATCTGTTTTAAAAAGTGCTATTTAACTTTTTTTTTGCTGCGTCCGACATTCTATGCGCTACATATTTACTATGTTTACATCGTTCAACAAACTCTTATCTGGAAAAACATCAGCATGTATGTTTTCCGACCCCACTTAACTTTAATTACCACGTCACTTCTGAGAGACTTCTTGCGGTAAGGAGATGCATTACCATGGTAACCCGTGCCAACCTCATGTGAACCAAATTATCATTTGTGAGAGTCATATAGTCTAATTAAACTAATTAAAAATATATATTACGCCTAGCAAAGTGGAATCTTGTACGTAAATTTACACTGAAGCATTATTGATGTTAGAGTCTGCCATTGTCTGATTTGAACGTTGTCATTAATACTGCATTGCATTGTGGGATATTAATACCGGTTTAATGTCCAGTGCATACATGCATACTATTGGTTTGATACTGAGGTTTCGTACATACAAAATAAACTCACATATTTAAGCGTACTCAATAGCACGTTAGTATGGATTTTCGAGTGCAACCTATGATTCGTTTCTGCTCATGTTACCATGGCAACATGCATCGTGCTAAATTGTGTGTCCATTGAATTTGGCTCATCTGTCAGGTGTATTCGGATGTCTCACACTGACAATATTATTACACATAGTAATGAAATGACACCTACTTTGACCTCAGAGATACACAGCAGATGAACTACTGCTAACATCACATAGCCGCGCGTCCTCCTCTGCTGTGTCAACTGACTGTTAACCAACCAGAACCACAACAGAGGCATCTCCCTGCACTGATCTGGCGGCCTATTTAAAGAGCCTCACATTCACTCTGTGTGCTGACGTGTGCTCGCTGCTGTTGCTGCTGCTGCTCCACACCACGCAGCCTCCACCTGCTCTGGTTGGGCTCTGTTTGTGTGCACCCTGGAGGGCGTTTATTTCCCAGCTAATAACCATCGGGGGATTATTTGCAATGGCCCCTGCGTGTTATTTATCACTGTGCTCGGTATTTCATTCTGCTACCATGCATTGCCACAGCAGGGAGCTTTACTGAGAGGAGAGCCATGTTGCAGAGTCCATTTGGATTTCCATTTTTATTTGCTATTTGACACGATGGTTAACGGCTGAATTAGGCTTAAAATATGAGAAATGAGCCGTTCAGCGAGGTAGAAACAATTAAGTAACCCATATCTTTGATCTTTATTATTCCTTATGCTCCTTGTGAAGTCACATGTTCCTTACAAACTGTTATTTCCAGCCTACAATGACACAGCCTCCCTCTGTGATTTGCTCAGTGCCATCATATAGTCTCCATTCACAGGGTGTCAGACTCCTTGTCACTCCCAGCATGTAAAGGGAAACAGCCGCCAACTTTGTCTTATCTCTCGAGAGGAAGCCTCACAGACTCGAGTCCAGAATCAATGTGCATTTATTTATCACAACTTATATCCAGTTTTTTTAAATAATCTTTCAAGCTATATCTCCACACTGTACATCTCAAGTCAGCATTGGTGTCCCTCTCCTCCTTCACACACACACAGACACACATATAGGGTGTTTCTCAAAGTCAAGGAACGATCCCTCAGCCACTGAATTTCAAGGATGCTAACTCATTGAATTTCGCCAAAGAATTGTCAAACGGATGTCAGGGATCCTTTGATTCTACTGAGGTTTTAAAAGGACACGTGTGTGTATCCTCCGTGTTTCTAAAACACCCACAATCCTTTGCGCACCAAGCATTTCCTGTTCCTTTATTTGGTAAAGGGAAATATGCTCGTAAACTTTCAGTTATTTCACCTCAGCAGCAATCTGTATCTGAACATTAATTAAAAGGTGAGAAAATGCCGATTCCAGTTGCTGAATCTTCACCATTATTAGATCTACAAGGCCGTATTTAAAAGTTTGTTCCATCTTCCGTCGTTCAGCGATGGACTTGTTCAGCCAGCTATCAGTAGCACTGAGGACGGCAGCAGCAGAGAAGGACATCGGGTTAGAGCCAGCATATTTTCACAGCTAACTCGATGAATTAGACCAAACCAGAGATAGGGATTGTCGAAAGTGGAAATACTAAACAAGAGAGTTTTATTTTGTTTTCTGTCGAGTTAAAATGAAATGTGTTTTACGATCGGCACGGTAAAATGAATCGGCCGAAATGAGCTTCCTTCGTAGGGTGGCTGGGCTCAGCCTTAGAGATAGGGTGAGGAGCTCAGACATCCGGAGGGAGCTCGGAGTAGAGCCGCTGCTCCTTCGCGTCGAAAGGGGCCAGCTGAGGTGGCTCGGGCATCTGATCAGGATGCCTCCTGGACGCCTCCCTTTAGAGGTTTTCCAGGCACGTCCAACTGGTAAGAGGCCCCGGGGTAGACCCAGAACACGCTGGAGAGATTATATATCTCGTCTGGCCTGGGAACGCCTCGGGGTTCCCCAGGAGGAGCTGGAAAGTGTTGCTGGGGAGAAGGACGTCTGGAGGACCCTCCTTAGCTTGCTGCCCCCGCGACCCGGCCCCGGATAAGCGGAAGGAGATGGATGGATGGATGGATGGATGGACGGTAAAATGACTGTGGGGGTTTTAATGGAGTCTGGTAGTTTTGAGGGGAGAATATTAACTATGTTTTATTTGTTTATAAATCATAACTATTGTAAAAAATCCCTGTTGATTTTAAAGCATACATGTTTTGAATGAGTGTATATTGTTTATGAATGCAAAATCATTCCTCCTAAAAAATTCCAATGTCAGAAATATTCTATTTTTTTACCGCGTACCGCCACACTCACTAGACTGTTCCAATGTGTGCTCCTCGAATGCTAGTGAGGACGCTTGACTAGCCTCAGTAGGATACAAATTAGAAGGACCCATCCTACCCATGGACTTGTGTATACACACTCAAGTTCTGTCACGTTTCTTGGCAGTGGTGTTAGTGTGTTTGCATAAAATGTGTTGGTTCTATTTTTAGCCCTTATTATCTCTTTCTTCTAATACAATAGCCTGTTATTCTATGTCTTTGTGTTTGTTGTTTTCTGTATTCACTTTGTGAACAATATGCTTGTTGGAAGTGTTTTATAATAAATCTATTTCTGTACACATTTCAAGACAACACGAGAAATGGATTTGGTAACAGTTATATTTCTCAGTGCATTGAAACTAGCCTAAACATCTTTTTTTACACAATGTCTTAGAGGAAGAATTGACCGCTTCGCCAAGCCGTTCCCTTTAGTCACTGTTGCTATGCCTGGCAGGCATTCTGCCCTCTATAGAGGCCGCATACAGCACTTAACCTAGATATGGTTCAAAAAACCTGTAAATAACCTACAGAAAACCTTCAGGGAACGTTCCCTTTAGGGTTCCCTGAGAAAAGAAAAGTGTAATTATTCTAGTTATGCATGTAGCTATCAAAGGCCATTTGCTCTTATTATTTTATTGCAAACTTTAACAACTTTCTCCTTGGGTGATTCCATGTGGATGCAGCATTACTAGTCCCCCTGCACACCGCTACAAAGTGTACCCCATGTTTGGGGAAGGGCTTTGGCTAATAGTCAATTATATCAATGAACATGTTTTGCTAGCTCTTCAAACTTTTTATCCCTTCATTTTTCTTCTCGTCCATGTTTTACATCTCTAGACTTAACCAGAGTAAATCGTCCCGTCCACTAATGAGCTTGTCACTGACGGATTCACTTGCTAGATTAACCGTCTCCTGCAGGTCCATTTAAGTGGAATGCCACGTTTTCAATGCACACAGTGTTATTCACTTTCTGTGCTCAGAACATAGATTTTCTTAGTCATTTCACGCAACACTGCACTTTTGTGACACATTCCTGTGTCTTTAGGCACAAACGTAAGACACTTAAATCACTGAGGAACACAGCAGCTTTTCTCTCCTCCTGGAGCTTCTCTGTTAGTGAATCTGACAGCGACAACAGACAGATGCGCTCCCTCATGTCTAATTCTGCATCAGCATCTGTCATCTATTTTTTTTTTTATTATTCATTTAAAACCCATCCAAAGAAACTGCACTACTTTGTAATGTCTGCCCATCTTTGTTCTCCGAAGAGGGGGGTTTATAAAGTGGGCAGGCTTGTCATGGCAGCAGCTCACCTGTCGTGCTGCTTTTTTGGGTCTCCAGGCCACGCTAGATGCAGATAAACAAAATACGGAACAAAGTAGGGAATTCAAGATGCATGGCTGCATCCCAAAAACAAATCCCTGTTTTTGAGGAATCTCTGTCATGCAGAGGAAGCCCGAACAAATGTTTCAAGCCAAATAAAGTGAGTAACAAAAAAGACAAAAACGTAGCAAGTGTTTCACAGCGAGCCACGGCCGCCTCCTGCAACATGTAGGAGGTGGACAGGTTCATCATCTACCCAAACAAGAACAAGATCCTCACAGTTTGATTTCACACTCAAACTGTTTGGAACTGATATTTGTGTTTCTGACTCCACAAAATGAAGCAGGTCCAAGCTGCAGATGTAATCACAGTTTTCAGGTTGGCATTGTGATTGCACAGGTTTTGTACTATAAAGATATATTAAATATCCACATTTTGCTGCTGGCAACTAACTAGCAAACTACTTTAGGGGAGTGGCTTTGTCATTGGGAGGTGGAGGAGTCATGAGGTGGATTTAATTCCCTCTAGACTTTTACAAACTACACCTCCACGTCAGCTTACCTGTACTCGATTTGATGGTTTCTTGTCCGACCGTTTGTCCCAGCAGGTCGTACTGGTTCAAGCGGGAGCTTTCTCCTTCCACCACCACAGAGTCAGAGGCATTACGAGTCCAAGCATAAGTCACTTCTGAGATTGTGTACGCATCTAAAAAAAAAAGAAAAAAAAGGAGAAGAGGATAAACCCATAGGGGATAAATCTGGGGCAGCCGCAGCTATTGATGATTTTTCAAGAAATTACTTCAGTGACCCAAATGAAAAGCCCTGACTACATTGTGTTTGAAGCTGGGTTTCTAGAAAAAAAAAAAAGAATGCTGTGGAGAGAAAAAAAATCTCTCAGTGGCTGACGATGGAATTCATAAAACGCCAACAAGCAATTGATGCACAGTGACATTTGCCCTTTTCAGTCCCAGCATACGCTGAATAGGAAATTTCAAAGCTCGTCTGCTAGACTATGAATGTCTGATGAAACAGAAAAAAAAATGTTTTACCCCTCGATATACAATAATTTAAATATTCTGCCAATCATGCTACAGAATGCTGTATTATTGCAATAAATGAGCTTCATGGGAAATATTTATAAGCCACCACGTAAATGTATTGACAGGACCATGTACTGGTGCTCTGATACTTAGCTTAAAAGCAGCATAAAGCAAAAATTCTTCATCCAAATGTAAAGAAGCCATAGCAATAAAATAGTGATAACAACCGATTAAAATAAAATATTTGGATGAGTTTAGAGTCCTTTTCCCCATATTTCCCGGTGACATTTCCACTTAGTCCTTTAACTGTCAGTTATTCTATATACATCTTTTTATTTAGTGCATGTTTTGTTAAAATTTGAAGGGCTCCTGGTAGAAAAAGTGAGCCATGCACTCCAGCAGTTTGGTTCTTAGGCTCTTGCCAAAGAACTAGTGAGGAGAAGTAACAAAAAAAAAAAAAAAAAAAGGAAATAGCACTTTACTTAAAGGTCCCTGAGGCGCTATCATCATCAGAGTTACTCACAGCTGCCAAATTTTAGTGGACAGGAATGAAAGTCCATGGGGAAATCCTCCAGATGCATTGGGCACTCTGCATGCACAGTTAACCTGCATCCAATTCACAGAAAATTAAAGAGACTTTGCAAATGCATGAAAAGTAAACAGCACAGATTAGGCACGGTCTCAAAAAAATAAAAGAAGAAAGAAAGAAAAAAAAGAAAACCTCACAAGCTTCATGCACTATTCAAGATGCTTCCCATCAGCGAAGCCTTGAAACAAAAATGATTTATCTTAACTGTTATCAGCAGAGCAAAGTAAACACGGTGCTGCAGAGACCAGCAGAAATCAAAAGAGGAATGTGTGTCCAGGTGAGATTGTAGGTTTGCTCTTTGATAAGAAACTGCATTGTATGCAACTATTCTACTATACAACATTATTCAACCACTCTGAAATTAACTTCCAATAGCTTATCATTCAAATTGATTTTCTTTTTAAGGCATGTTGATCAAAAGATGCTGCATAAAATGGAATGCATGAAGATTTTTTTTTAACGTTGCTAGTGTAGCGCTTGTGGCCGTACTTCTGTAAGGCTATCACATGTTTAAGCTTTAGCATACAAGTTAGAGAGAGTTAGCTGGGAGGATCGATACCACTTTCATGTCCGTACGCTAAATATGACTACAGCCAGCAGCTAGCAGTTAGCTTAGCTTAGCACAAAAACAGGGGGTAAACACCTAGCCTGGTTCTGTCCACACCAAAGGTTACCAATCAGCCTACCAGCACCTCTAAAGCCCCTTTATTAACATGTATCTTTTTTGGTTTAATCTGTGCAAAACCAAAAGTGTGAAAATGCCATGTTATTGTTTTATGGGGGGGTTATGTGCCAGACTTTAAGCAAATGGGCTGCTATGTAGCTCCATATTTAGTGTACAGACATGAGGTTGGTGTCACTCTTCTACAATGTTCTTTCAATGTCGCCCTATTTATTGAAGTCCATCTCAGTGCATTAAACGCAAACACAACTTTGTGACTTCTTTTCTTCAGACACGCTCCATGGACTTGAATTACCTCATTGTGTACAGCAGAGTCCCGTCATCTTTGATCCTCAGCAGCTTGTTAGGCATGGTCATGTTATGAGCCACAGACTTTTTCCCGTTGTGGAAGAAGGTGTCCGGAGTCCAGATTTTACTGGCCATCAGGTTGTTGAGGGGCAGAATATTCATTGGTCCGTGAAATTTCAACCTCTCATCCTTCCAGCTTTGCCGGAAGAAAACGTCTATGGTGTACTCCTGTGTGCAGAGAGGGGATACATGAATAAATAATCAAACTGTATTATGACTTTATTTTTATGTTTTAACTTTCCACTATACTAAAATGAGTCCTGTTTCTGCTGAAGGAAATGCTAAATAAAACACAGGGGCACTTTCCACTGCCCTGTTTCATCGGAGCCTACAAGCAGCAGCTCTTCACGACTGACTTCCCCTGCTACTTGAAAACCTTTGCACTGGATGGCTCTCTCTATTTGTCAAAGCTCCATCAAGGTGAGTTCCAGACTCCCTGTGTTTCCTCTCTCAGCTCTCTGAGTTGCTGTTTTTCCTAAGCTGGCTCCGAGGCCAAGACAACCCCTTGACCCTACAATCCTCTGTTGTCAAAAGAAGCCACGCAAAAGGAAGAGATTTAGGGCAGAAAGCGCTGCACTGTGAAATGTGTGTGTGTGTGTGTGTGTGTGTGTGTGTGTGTGTTTGTTTGTGTGATTCACGCGCAGCAAGTGAGCGTGAGAGGGAGATAAATTCCTCCAGAGTGTTTTTCTTGTCACAGTTGAAAGGCCTCTGACATTAAGATGGAGGGACACTGAAACTGTCCACTGAAACCAAAGCTAAAGCCTTTTCTTTTAGGGGCACAGCAGCAGTTCATTACAGTGAGAGTTTATTACAATTTGGGTATTCTTTTTTATTTTTTTGTCCATCTTTAGTATGAGGGGTGTTAAAATACTAAATACTTGAGATGTGGGAACACGGCAACATTGCTAAAAAAAAAATCTATTAAGAGGAGGAAATATGAGCAGTCAGGTGATCAGACAAGTGTAAACAAGCCAACTGTTCTAGCTCTAATATTCTAAAACATTGTATTTGAATTGAAAGTGAATGCACCTAAAATGTCTGTAATTATCCCTCAATGCACAAGTGTTCACAGTGTGGTGCAGTGGGTCATAGTTTAGTTTGGATACTATCTAACTGTTGCCTGTGTTTTCCCTTCCAAACAATTATGGCTATATTTTTCGACATTTATATTTTTCCTTAATGTTAAAAATGAACGTATCCTTTGTATTGTCGGTGAAGCTAAAGCATGATGATGCTTATAATTCTGAACCGTAGACCTCTTATTTTGTGCAGCAACACCTTTGCGTTGCGCAACATGTTTTCTACATTATATTCAACGTGGGAACTGTTGTTTATGTTGAGTGAATCCCACATATAACTTTGTGCTACCATTAATACTCACTGGCCAAATGTGTATTAATCTGTGAATGAAAATAGTCCCCCAACAAATGCAATGTTTGCTAAAAATCTACACTCCCCAGCTGTTTTAGGAAATGACTGAGCTTTTTTATAGGTTTTTCTTTTTTAATTAAACGATATATCTGTGACATGTCATTGGCAGTATTTCCATGTGGGGCGATAGGGCTGAGTGCAAGGAAGACGCAGAGTATTGAGAAACACATAAAACATCTCCAGACCTTCTGTTGCCTATAAAACCTTTCTGATCACCTCACTGCTTGTGATTCTCTTAAAGAGTAAAATAAAATGGAGTTATCATTAAGGCATGGTGTTACTACACAGACCACACCTAGCATGTTCCTCTGTATCAAACTGCAGCCATAGACAATAAAGCTTTTATGCCTCTAATTTTAAAGACACCTTTGTTTGGCTATTGCATGTTTGAAGCGAAATACGGAACATTTTCTTCTTTGTCTCCCTCTACTAATAACACTTATTTCATTCCCGGCAGTAGACCTTCTATAAATCCTATAAATCCTATACAGCAGGCCACCTCAGCAATCAGCTGAATTGCCCTGCAGTTTCTCAATGAATCAATCCGGTCAGAGGAGAACATATTTCAGGCCCTGCCACAATAGAGCAAGCAATAAATTCATATTTTGCTCTACCATAATGTTGATATTAATAAGGAATGATTCATATTTTATTTTTTATTCAGAAGTATCAGTAGCTTACTTCTTGGGTTATAAGCTTTACTGGCTGTTGCTACATCACCTGTCACATGACCTCTGTCCATTTGTTTGTTTGCAAGATGTTTTAAAAAGAGACATCCGGAATGATTTAGTGGAGGGAGCCTTTGAATACAATTTTGTCGATCAGATGTGTTTATTCGTGAGATCATTTTTCTTTTTTAATAATTTATTAAATTGTGTCTGAGACCTGTTCCGCATAAGTGGTGTTTTATGTTTTACTGAGTGCCTTCTAGTTTACATATCTTTCAGAGGCCACAGCATTGAACTCCAGCATCCTAACTGCTAAATCAATGGATCAATCACTTGGAAAATGGGTCTTCAACAACAGAAGGTTGTTGATATGACGTGAGGGCGGGCGCATGTTTCAGAATGATAAACAGGAAAGGCCAGGATAAACAAAGGAGTGACTTGAATAACAAGAGGACTTTCAATAATTTATAAGATGAAAATTGTCAGATGAATAGACATCGTGCCGTAGTGTGGACAACTCGTCCCACTTCAGTGTTGTGGTGTGTGTGTGTGTGTGTGTGTGTGTGTGTGTGTGTGTGTGTGTGTGTGTGTGTGTGTGTGTGTGTGTGTGTGTGTGTGTGTGTGTGTGTGTGTGGAGAGAGAGAAGGAGATGATGCAATTATGAAAGGAGGGAAAAACCGTAATGGTACTAAAAATAAAGCAAAAGAGGCATCTTTTCTTCTTTAAATGATGAACAGGCGGTACGAGGCCGTCCTCTGGAGTGGTGTTGTTCTTGTGTTGTGTTTATTTCAGCAGCAAAGATGTGGGTGAATAATTAAACCAAAAAATAAATGTCCAATATCTGCTCTCACCATGTCTGTGTCTGAAACTGGTCCAAAGCTGGTGACGTAGATGTTTGTCTTCACCTCAGTTATCCTGTCTGGATAATAGACAACAATGAGAGGCATCAACACACCAAAGGGGTAAAAACAATGTTAAGATACTGCAAAAAAAGACAGTTAAAAGGCATTAAGGTGGAGAATATGGGATTTCTTTCAACATATGTAGCTTTAAAAAAGAAATCTGACGCCCTTTGAGTTAAAATGGGTTAAAAACACATTTGAGTTTAATGTTACAATCTCTAAAATTTTCACAAAATAAATCCCAATTTCTATGGTCTGCCTTTTGTTCTGCAACTGCCATTTAATGTGTTGTTATGTGAAGTAATTTTCATCTTCAGTGGCGGAGTCCTCCGTTCACATAACCTTCCAACACATTACAGACTTCACTGTCCTAAAGCCTTATCAGAGAGATGTATGAAGTTACTGTTAATCAAAACCTGGCATTTCCTAATGCTGCGGCTTCACATCAAAGACAAAAAGAGGCTTTTATTGTGAAGAAGTCACAGGAAAGGCAATGTATTTTATTTTTATTTGCCAAGATTAGTGCTGACAGCCATCACTTATCAAAAATGGAGCCTACAAAGCAAGACATGGTCATTTTCAGGATCAGTTTTAAATACTGAAGTAAGGTAACCTACTTTATCGTGCATAAATCCTTACGGCATGGTGTACAACGGCAATAATTGACTTTAAACTTTAAAATTTGGTTTAAAAACCACAACTGACAAACACTACCCATTGTGCATTTGACAAACAGAGAGGAAAGTCAACAGAATCTATAAATGTAAGTAAATACATCATTTCTGAATACGTGGCAACAGTTCAGTAGTTAAAGATGTAATATTTTTCTCAGGGTCATACTCATACTGCCTAATGATCCATGACGAATTACAAATCTGTTGTTGATAAATCCATGACATTTTTTTCCAAAGTCATTTGTTTGAAACATTATGTACAGACCCGGTTCACCTGTGTAAGACCCGTGCGAGTAAATTCAATGGCAGCTCTTGTAAGATAAGATTTACTGAGCCACAGCAACATGTAGGCATAAGCTATGTTTTTACACGTATGAAACGTGTCCTAAATGTTCATGCTGATGTGACAGATTGGAAGAGCAAACCTCTCATATGCTTCCTATTCAAGTGGTAATGTGCTACGTGCATCAGCGCTGCCGCATCAGGTACATTCGCTTTCCCACTCTGTCTCTTCAATAATTACTGAAGCTCCATCTCTCATGCTCGGTCAATTCAAAAAGCTTTCACGTTTTACCCTACACTCTGTACTACACAGCAAACAGCGTCTAACATACGATCTAAAGGGATCATTACTCCACAGCAAAGTGCTCTCGTGCGTGGAGAGGCGAGCCGCCATTCAAGTCCCTCTAACAGGACATATTATGAGAATGCTTTCTTATTTATAAGGTAATATAAATCAAACGGAAGTGGCAGGTTGCAGGGTAATAGGTGCAATCCATTTAGCGAGGACATGCGGCGGGGTGCATTTATTTATGTAAACCAGGCCTTTGTATGTTCATCAGGCTGATTTTAAATGATTAGGTTTTTACTATGGCTCACACAGGCTTCCATTAGTTGGATTTATTTTAAGAGAAATGCTCTTTGTGAAGCCACACGGGAAACGCCATCGCTGTGAAAACCATGTTTGACACTAAACACGGTTGTACCGCACTGCGTCTTCTTCTTGTAAAGAGATACACTATGGGGCGTTTTATCAATTGGGTGTAGTGTACCTTAATACATTGAACTTCTCAATGGCTGTGTCTGAAATAATTCACTAATATTCTCCTTTGTATCGTGTGTTGGCTATTTTCTTGTGCGTCTTGAATACTTGGCTTAATTTATTTACTATTAAACCTACGGTCACTATCCAAGAGACTGCAACCATGTATTGTGAAAATCGAAGGGAAAAAAAGTCCAAATGAGAATAATGATATGAGAGACATTTGACACACTATTTAGTCCTCTATATAGTATAGTGAGTGGTGACAGGCACATTGTCGTCATTGTTTTTCGAAACATTTCTCTTGATCTCTGAGTAAAAATGTTGCATGACTGAATTCAGACATAAATAAGTAGTCTGTCTTTCTATAAGTCTAGTTATCATGCTCGTTGAATAAATAATATAATTGGTTTTGTCTTGCCTGAGTCTTGTGGTTTGCTTTTTCCTACCCGGGGCAATTTCTATTACATTTATTTCTTATTTTATTATGCATTTTCACCAAATGATTGCCCTATGTCATTTTGAGAAATTGGGTTTCTTTAGATATTATATGCGTAGCATTGCTTCACTGTTTTGTGTTGTTGATGTAATTCTTGTATATTGATGTTGTTTTTCTAGTTATTCTGCATATCCAAGTAAGTTTTGACCATCTTTTACTTTACCTTAGTATTTATTTATGCATGCTTGTTATCATTTGATATACTGTCAATAAATAATCTTCAAGTGTCAACTATCATATCACAGCAACTTGCACCTTGTTTTTTTTTCCCCTCCGTCAACAAGTCAAGTTGCAGGTAAAATCCATGTCTGTCCAGAATGTCATCACCTCATCATTTTATCCTATAAAAAAATTCTCAGTGTTTATCATGTTTATTGATTTCACAGTGACCCTTGACCAACAAATTCTAATCTTTTTCATCCTTCCGTCAGAGTGGATGTTTGAATAAATTCCTCCCAAGCCTTCCTGAGATATTCAGTACACGAGAATGCTACGGACGGACAACCTGAAAACAGGCTGGTTCAGAGTCTGGCCACAGCTGGTTCAGAGACATAAGAATCACCCATCTGTATTAAAAAGAACCCCACAAGAATAAAAAATAAACAAAGGTCTGTAGAGAACCAAAATCCCCAACCACATGACAGCTCCAGTCCATTTGCATTGCATGAGTGGAGCAGATTCCCAAGCAAAACTGGCCATATTTGTACAAATGCTGCATCCTCACGGTAGCAAACCTATAAAAGCACAGCCCTGGGGGAAAATCTCTGTGTACTGTTTAAAATCATCCAGAGTGCATTTAATGCCGGAGGACGTCAGGGCGCTTATTTACAGGAACAAGGACAATACCCAAAGTTCATTTATTCAGCAACAGTCACGAACACGTGCTTTTCCTATCCTCTGAATCATGTTGTACAGATGGACCTGCTGAACCATGTTTTATTGGTCAAGCAAAACCTGCCTGTGTTATGGGACAGTGCATCCCGCCGTGAAACTATCCAAATGTCAGCCTAACTCTTGCCAGTTTGAACAGAGATAAAGCGCATCAGCAAAAACAAAATATTCTACCGTTGGATGGGTATCAGTAGAGTCCAGAATAAATGTCTTTAACACCTGATCTCTCGTGCTGTAGGTGAAGTGCTGTGTTTAATGTTTCAGTGTAGCTAGCATAGATAGCCTTTTGAGCTGATTTTGAGGTTCTACTAGTTGCATGAGCAGCAATAGTCACATTGACACCAAGATTATAAATGAAAGAATCAACCAATACAACCAAAATACCCCCAATAGTTGTGGGGGGGGGGGCAATGCTTTGATACTAGCTGCGGACGTATCTTATCTATATCGTGTCAAAAAATGATCTTGATCTTGATAAAAAAAACATCGATATTATTTTGCTTGTCAAGCAACACCTTTTACGTTACACATCGGTATACATTGTCATATTTGACCCAATGTGCAGCTCTACATTTTCTTTTTTAGGATTGAATTCAAATGTTAAACAGATGACCAAGATAGTCTGGGAGGATTTATACGATAACTTTGGACGCTTCATAGTTTGTATTTTCCTCTTAGCTTTCTGTTCGCCACCTCAAGCTAGAGAAGTACCCTTAACCAACAACAACATTTCTTTTTGGTGCTCACGCGAAATTGACATCCTCAGTTGGATTTTGACATTAAAATGTTGCTTTAAAGCTGGGACATAATGTATAGCTCTGAGAATGAAGTCTTAGTTAGATGACAAATTTTTGGGGTGGAAAACAAATTAGTTGCAGAAGTGTGAATGTGAACAGAAGTGAGCTGCCTCGCAGTCACACTAATGATGATGTGGGAGCAACTGTGCTTTCTGCATTCACTCTCTGCAGCCTGGCTTGATTTCAGTGAAAGTGACAGAAACCAATTGCTGCATTTTAAAAGAGCTTGGTATTGCCTCAACACCTGAAACAGATGGCAAGTATGAAATATAAATGCCTGATTAAACCAGTTAGGGCCGAGATTCTGTCCACACTAGTTACATTATAGGCTCTATGTTTGGGGGGGGGATAGCAGGTTTTGTTTCTGGAGGCCAGGCCTGGTTAGCTACAAATGGCTGTGGTTATATTGTATTTTATAGAAATAAATTCAAGAGAAACGTGCAGCATAAACCCACTCATAAATTCACTCATTGTTGAAACGATTACAGTTGTTGTTGTTTTTTCTCTCTCCCCCGAAACCTTCTAGTGGCCCCGAGGGGACTCGTGTGTTCATCTTGAAAACCTCTGCCCTAGATTCATCTTCTCCATCTTCATCATCTGATTATCAGTGGGAGCTGTAAAAAAATGTTTCAACACACACCTCTTGCTCACTGTATTAAGACACATCAGTGCTCAGTGTGATAGGTTTAAATGTTGCACATCTTAAACAAAACATCTAACACTCTTACACTTCTGTGAACAATCTAATGCAATCTATGGTAACAGCCCTGGAACGGATTTCATTTACACTGAAACTGTGTCTGAGAGGTGTAAGGGTTATTTTTAGGCTGGTCTTATTATAGACTATTCTTGGCATTACATTATACAGGTGTTGCCGTTATTCTGTCCAGAGACATGGCACAAGAGAGGCACTAAGTCAAATTAATATGGGGCAAAATACATTTTGTAATATGCTCTGTATGCATGACGGTAATGTGTGATGCTGTAAATAAATGACTGAACATTTGAAGATTCATACAGAGAGAGATAACATACAGTATACCTCTCTCTCTCTCTCTCTGACTCTCTCTCTCTATATATTTTTATATATATATATATATATATATATATATATATATATATATATATATATATATATATATATATATATATATATAAGATACGTTGATTTTATTTGTGGCAAACTACTTGAACCATGAAAACTAACTCTGTGTCCCAGAACATACTCTATGTCTGAGTGAACACACTCATGCAGCTGTGATGAACGTGTTATAAACTAAAGCTCAGCGAAGCGTAAACATGTTTTTTCCCACAGATGAGACATAAAGATCTAATGTGTCTACAATGTGGAAAGCTCCATCTGACGTTACTTTCCTGTTCTTGGACAGCTTTCTGCTCCTCCATTTAGCACCCGTGTACATTAACGGGTCACAGCGTGCTACTACATCTTGAGTGTTGGGAGGTTTGCTCCCACCAGGGCCAAAGCTGGTAAAAATGTATGAACTGGTGGTACTGTAAGACACTTGGTAGGGAAGTGTTTCGTTTTATGTTTTATATATATGTTTTATTTCAGATCTCCCCTTAGTCTGCCTTTAACACAACCACTTCTCCAGAGCTGTCTGTCGAAGGAGAATCATTAGTTAATGTAGTGTAAATCAATGTAGTTTTATTGATTCAATCTCATAAATGTAAAATCGCCTACAATTCTTTACAAAAGGGCCAGGGCCAAATTAAAATGGCAAGAAACATACTGTTGTTTATATTTTCTAGGGAAGTATTTAGTATATATTTTGGTGCAATAGTCCTATTTGATGGAAAATTCCATGAAATGTAATCAGTAAAGATCTTAAAGTAATATAGTGAGCTAGTTTTGTAATAGGACAAACATGTCTGCTTCTCCTCCACAGTGAATAAGCTAGCAGCACCATAACTGTAGGTCCAGCTGTACAGACTGAGCGCTGCCAACCCAAAGGAGGTCTGCTCCCCATATGGCAGCTCCTGGACTGGGCTGATGGCCCGGGGAATTTGAATTTCAAATTGCACCAAATCCTGAGGGAGGAGCTCAGCTTTGGGGTGAGGGGGCCAAGCTGGAAATGAGATGCCAAACATGGAGGATGATGGGAGAGGTGAAGATGGAGAGGCACACTGAGGCCACAAGAGAAGACGTGATTCTCATCAACACACAAAAGGCCCCATCTTCTGCACAGAGTGAAGAGAATCGAAGCCTGTCATGTTTATGCAGCTTGAAATGTATCAAACCTCACAGACGCTCAGGAAAACCACTTTCAATATTGTACACTGTACACCATATGGTAGCCTTTATATATAGCCTTTATATATAGCCTTTATGAACACAGACAAATCTGTAGCACATTTCCATTGAATTAACACTAACCATTGTGTCAATATTATCAGACAAGTTAGGGCTTTCAGGCTGCACACCAGAAAGTGCAAACATCACCAGTACCAACTCAAAATCTCTGGGTCTGATCATGTCTGGTCATAACTAAATCGTCTTGCTACATTATAATGAAACTGCTCGTATGAAAATATATATAATGGATCGATGGACCTAAGTAGAATCCACATCGTCCAAAGTGCCAACATTTCCCTACAGCCAAACCAGCATTACAAGCAAGCAGCTCAACCAGACCGACACTGCACCCACACTTTATGTCCTCCGATATCTGACAAGAGTCAGCAGGCGTTTTCCGTAAGTGAGAAAGTAGCCCTCTGTGGGGTTAAATGCGGCCAGTTTGGCTGCTGTGACTTTCCAGGAAGTGGCATGAGTGTTATATAACCTGAATGTTTTGTGCACAGAGTGTGTTTGTCAGTTTATTCTTGAGGGGATTGTTGCCAAAGGTCATCAGTACTACAAATATGATGTTAAATGAAGTGTTCTCACTCCACATGAGCAATCAACCGTTTTAAAAAAAAAAGACCCACGTGCTGTTTCATAATGAATGGGAGCACAAAAAGTTAGATAGCATCATGTAAAAAGTACAGATATTAAATCATATCCTTACCACCAAGGCCTGGCCGTAGACGGTTGTCATATCCATCCAACAGGCTGTCCAGGATACGTGTGAACAGGGTGATGTTGGTTTTAAAGGCATCAGATGTGGCATCGGCATTCACTGACCTGGTAGACGGACACACAATAACAACATGAGCACCAAAGGGATACTTAAACAGGAATTTGTTTGATTAAATTTTAAATGTATTTAGACTCATAACTGTGTTTTCCACAGGGTCCTGATTTTATGGGGAAAAAGGGGGTCGTCATTATCTGGCAAAGACTTCATACATGCCCACACAGACGCACACATACACAGTGTTCCTCATCCACATGGATGACCCAGTTCAAGGCAGAACGTTTGCGAGCCATCTGATCTCGGAGCCAAAACACAACTGAATATGCAAATGTAATCAGAGCTAGAGATTCATGGTAAATACATTCAGATCAGATCCTACATTAATGCTTGACATATTCACCACTGCTGAAAGCTCTGGGGTAAAAGCCACAGGTTATAGGCATATTTTACTTCAAGCAGTGAATGTCCATACAATATTAATCATTTTACACATCTGGGTATTTTCTGTTTGGACTACATTCCTCTAATTACCACCAGAGAAAGTGCTGGATTAATAGAGCCTACTTACTATGTTATAACCTTTTAATATACAGGCTTTGATTTTTACCTAATAGAATAGGAATGATTAATTTCGTATTTTGTGGTACAGTATGTTCTCTATATAGCAACAGCTTTGCCACAGTGTAAATAACACCCATATCAGCACAGCTAGCAGGGTTTTGTCACTCTGTAAGTAGCAAAACCCGCATTAGCATGTGCGAGCAAATGCTAATTTGAACCTTCACATTAATCCCAAACATGGGTTCATTCACCTCTGTTTATCTTATATTAATTGCTCTGTGTTAACATTAGCTTGCTAACGTTAGCAGCCTTACTAGCGTTCAAGGTTTGCTTCGAAAAAACTTGGTTGCATTGCTATGTGTTAATATTCTGTTGAGGAAATGTTCCTAACTATATCAGCTCATACATATTTGAAACTTATATTCTTTTTGTGAGAATTATTAATGTGTTGGCGTCACGTTGACCAGGCCTCCAGCCTCCTGGTTTTGAGGGTTTTTGAAAGCTGTCTCACACATAAGAACTACACAAGTTTCAATAACCCAGTTAGCAAAATGGCTGCAAAGTTAGCCAACGTGTATAAACTATAATACTGTAAAATACAAGCACCCTGAAAAAAAAAGGCCCATACAGCCAAGCGCTTTACCACGGACACGTTTTTTTGTTTTTTTTTATTACAATGGGGACACACCAAGTAAGATAGCTTTATGGATTCAGTGTGCCTTTTTTTAAATTGCCTCTCATGCCTCTGACATCAGCTGTTTCTTTCTTTTGACAACTGTCATCTAGTGTGAGCTCTCAAGTGACCTAAACTGTCACTCCCAATTGGCTCTCCAAAGACACCTTTACACCTCATGTGATAATGTGAGATGTCCTCTGATATAAAACTGTGGGGGCCGGTGCCATAGCAAAAATGAAGGTGTAAAGCAGGTCTGACACTTTCTTTTAAATAAATATACATTTAAAGTAATTAGGCCTCATATATATATATATATATATATATATATATATATATATATATTATATAAATATGCATTTAAATATATATATAGGCTTTTTATATATATATATTTTTATAAATATACATTTAAATATATATATATATATATATATATATATATATATTTAAATATATATATATATACTTTTTTATAAATATACATTTAAAGTAATTAGGCCTCATATATATATGAGGCCTAATTACTTTAAATGTAATGTATATAATGTATATATGTATATATATATGAGGTGTAATTACATTACATTACTTTAAATGTAATGTATATAATGTATATATGTGTATATATGTATATATATATATATATATATATATATATGAGGCCTAATTACTTTAAATGTAATGTATATAATGTATATATGTGTATATATATATATATATATATATATATATATATATATAATGAGGCCTAATTACTTTAAATGTAATGTATATAATGTATATATGTATATATGTGTATATATATATATATATATATATATATATATGAGGCCTAATTACTTTAAATGTAATGTATATAATGTATATATGTATAATGTATATATGTATATATATGAGGCCTAATTACTTTAAATGTATATTTATTTTAAAAAAGTATATATATATATATTTAAATACCATGTATTGATAGATGCATTCTCCTTGAAACAAAGGTCAGTCTTCAAGGTTGATTTATATCGGCTGTAGCTATTATCCTTAATTAGAATAGGCTATTTAAAAAAAACCATTAATACCCTGTTACACATAATAAAACTCAAGCTGGTCTATGGAATGTGTAATATCAAATAACACTAACCTAGTATGGATTGTTAAATCCTCCATTATAAATTGCACTACACCTGCAGCAGGCTATATCATTACCCCCATGCCCCCCGGGTTATTCCTATGGACAGACTGAGGACTCCGGTGCGTTCAAGGAAAACTTGATAAATGGAGACCTCCAGTCCCCCCGGGGACACAGAGAGTGATCCTCGGCGTACAGCTCGTGCACTGTGACGGCCGCCTCGAGGCGTCTCCCCGTTCAACCCAAAAAAAAAGGGGGACTCACCTGGTTTTCCAGAGAGCTGTGAGCGCCAGCAGGCAGACGAGGAGTGGAGGAGCGCTCTCTCTGCTCCACATGGCTGCTTCGACACCTACACACAGCAGGACGGCCGCTGGAATGAATGAAGGCTCAGTTTAACCGGCGTGACACGCACGCGGAATTCATGTGTGACCCGTACACTCATTACATCCATCACTTGTTTTTCTGGGGATTCCCTTCAACACGCGAGCAAAAAAAAATATATATATAATAAATAAAAAAAATAGACGAAGAAAAAGAAGCAGCAGCAGCAGCAGAGACAGCAACTGGAAGCAATTAGTATTCACTGACACGTCCCACGCCTCCACTCACTGAACATTACTGTTACCAAAAATACTGGATCAAGTCAGCACACCGAGTTAAAGCCACGTACTACCAATTTAGATTATTTAAAACAAATATATTAAATGCAGAAAATAACATAATAAAGCTCCGTTCCCACGCTCTCTAGCATCTCCCCGCATGATACATAATAATAAAATAATCATTTTTCCTTTGTGTCTGAGGGGGAGATTTTATATATATGTATTAAAAAAATAAATTAAAAAAAAACCACTCACCTCAAGTGCACAAAGTACCTCCTGCAGCCGGAATCGTCGAAGATGCAAGAAAGTTAAAGACAAATCACCGCTCTCTCCTGTTTGGATGAGACTGAATGAGTGCGAGTGTGTCATGAGAACAAAGCTGCGAGCATCGGTAGATCATAGTCCCGACCAGCAGCAGGAATGCAGCCCAAATGCACTGGCTTTCATATTGTGCCCCCCCCAAAAAAATGAACACACACACCCCCCCCCCCCCCCCACCCCCCAAAAAATAAAAAAAATAAGATATTAATGAGATGGACAGAAATGAAATAAAAGCTTCAAAAATGAAAATGAAAAAAAAAAAAAAAGCAGCAGATGTGGAAGAACTGATCCTGGCGTCAAATTGCCCTGTTCAGCATTCCCCCCCCTCAGCTGGTGAAAAGCTCGATGTGATTCGTGATAAGCAAGAAGCACATCTCAGTCTCCCTCATCTCCACACACACACACACACACACACACACACACACACACACACACACACACACACACACACACACACACACACACACACACACACACACACACACACACACACACACACACACACACACACACACACACACACACAGAACTACAAAGGCTGAGGAGGAGAAACACTGGGTCCTAGAGACAGTTTGGTATGCACTGAGCCTCCTTCCTTCCTTCCTTCCTTCCTTCCTTTCCTCTCCTTGATGTGTGAGGATGTCAATTCTGATGTTGTTTCCCCCTCACAGTCAATATACAAAGGGCCGTATCGATTATGCAAAACAGTCTGTCGAACAGCTGTGATGGGAAAGGCGTTTTTTGGAAATGGAGTCAGCCAGCTCAACCAATTTGGGTGAGACAGGTGTGTTTTGACAGGGACACGTACAGATATTTTGAGGGGCTGCTGCTCTCACCTGAAAAATGGGCAACCCCCCTATCACCAATCTGCATGTTAACTAACCACTATTTTTTTTATTTAGAATTTTACATTTTAAGATCTTTTAAAGATTAAGCGATTTAAAAAAAATTGCAAACTGTTAACACAAAGTCCAAAGTAAACAGGGTTGATTTGAAAATGCAATCATGCCATTTGTCTACACTAAGCATTTAGCCCCCCTGCATTTGGGTCAACATCCGTTTGCATTTATTTTTTTAAGGCTCTGGGTTTCCCTATATCTGAGTTCCCCATGCCTATAAGAGCAATAGAAGTTGAGACAACATGGTGATTTAATTTGGTCTAACTTTAGCAATTATGAACTACTTGTATCTCTGCAACAAATTGACAAATGGGCTGTTGCCCGTGCAACTTTAACCCTGCCGTCTGCATGTCCTTGTGGTGTGATGTGTGTGTCAACATCATGGGAGTCTTGACTTCTTTTTTTCTTTTAATTTTCAGGATTTTACACAAAAACGATGATCTGATAATCTGGATCTGTATATTAATGGAAGAAAAATCTAACACAGCAATTAGCCCATGGGATACTAACACTCTCCACTGAAATACTGATTAATGTCCATGTTTAGTGGAGCACCTCAAGGCAGCAACATTTTCAATCATAATTATCAGTCAAACTCTGGCATAATTTTGGTAAACTTGTTTTATATATTCACTTCAAATGTAAAGAAATGGCCAATACTGATCTCATGTACCGTATCGCACAATCAACATATCGGTCTAAACATAAATTGGATTTCGTAAAAGGTGTATTTATTTGTTGTGTGACTGTGTGTGTGTGTGTGTGTGTGTGTGTGTGTGTGTGTGTGTGTGTGTGTGTGTGTGTGTGTGTGTGTGTGTGTGGGAGACAGAGAGAATAGATGGCCCTCTTGACACTGTTGTCTCTGCTGTTGCTATGACTGTCGATTGTGGTAGAAATAGTCAACCTTTCAGACATTTCCTGTAGTCGCCGTGTTCACAGCATGTTGGCTTGTTCTCTGAATTGGCTCACATCAGAAACTGACTAATAAGATATATAAAAAAAAAAAAAGATTATGTAATTATAATCCAAAATAGTTTCCGTATTACTGCTTTGCTTCTGAATTGCCCCACATCCACTGTGTGGAGCTGTTCTTTCAGCACCAGATGTAGAAAGACAGATGGGCAAGCACTTCCTACATCTAACGTGTAACTGCTTTTTCTGTGAGTAGCAATACTCCAGAATGCAACACCAGTGTACATCGCATCGGTTGCACACATGTTGGCCTGATATAATGTGTATATTTATTAGTACGAGACATGTAAATGAATTCTTGCGGAGAAAGTGTGTGTTTTGTCGTGTTTCCGCAACATCAGACTATCTTTTATCAATGTATTTGAGGAAATTACGTTGTCAAAAAAGGGTGCCGAACTCCCAGGGACCCCAAAAACATACATCTTCACTGCACACCACTTGGTTTGGGATAATATGGTGGCTTGTTCTTTGTCATTTGCAAAGAGGTTATGTGTGAAAATATGTTTTTTTACATTCATTACTTTCCAGTTTACATTGTGCTCAGATAGTGCACTAAAATACTGTAGTTTCAGGGGACAGCCAATCTTTGCCCAGGATCCTCTCAAGAGGTTAATTAAGCCAAAAAATGATTTGAGTCTATAAATCTGCAGCCGTGTTAAATGAATAAAACAGGTTACTGTGGCAGATGCTCAGACAGGTTGGGAAAAAGGACAACAGAGCTTTAAGAAGACCTGGTGACTGATAACACCCTGATTCAAGAGGCAGCGACGGAAGTGGGTACATACACACACACACACACACACACACACACACACACACACACACACACACTCACACTCACACTCACACTCAGACACACAGATCAAAACCGAGCGCTGGACCTCAGGGGTCGGACCATTATCAGGCAGTCGCTGCTTTCCCCTTGCTACGCTTCAGACTGGAAGGCTGTCCCATTGATCTCTGACTAATCCATACCTGTGACAGGTGATCGATGAGGCAGGTCACCTCATAACGGTGACCCCCGGGCCCGTCATCAAGTCCAACAAAGCAGGCAGGCGGGAAACAGCCAGCTGAGGAATGAGCAAGGGCATCGAGGACCAAGCAAACAAAAGAACCCTCCTTTCATTCCATCAATGTTTTGCATGTGTGTGCATGTTTGGTTTCCCTCTAGACTCGGGGTTTCACTTGCGCCGCTGGCCGCTGTGTTACACGCTCTTACAGCACATTGTTTATTGCAAGGTGTTGCATCAGACCCAGCCCTGCCGCCATGCAGGCCTGAGCGAGTCCCCAGCTGAGCACAATGAGTGACAATGCATATTGATCAGGTCCACGTAGAGGAAGGGAAGCAAATGGTTTCGATGTTGAAAGGTGGCTGTAAATATTTCATTAAAATGAAAAATGGAACACTTTTATCACTGTCGCCCCTGGTTTTATGTGTTTCAATGATCTGTGGAGGGAAAAGTCCTCCTGGGGTTAACACGGTACTAACAATACTGTGATTTATGTCACTTTGATTACAGTAAATATGGATAGTGCAGTCCAAGTATGCAAAGTAATTCATCATTAGTATGATTAATAGAGGGCTGAGTAATTACAATCTGTCCTTTCTTCGGTAACAGACTTGTCTGTGATCCATTTGTTTGTTTTTAAAAGCGTTAGTTTCCAAAGGACGGATTACCTGTAAACAGCCAGAATACCATGGGGAGCAGTACAAATGCAGATTCAGACAGGCAGGAATTGACTGAAGTCCTTTCAGTCAGTGGGGAAGCTGCTTGATAATGATCTGGTCGATCCAAAAAAAAAGAAAGCAGGTAACAGAAAAGTGTGCTGCTGCTGCTACGGTGCATTCAAACAGTCTGATTGCATCCTTTACCTTGTCAGAGTATGAAACGTGTGAATCTAAATATAGTCATATAGTCAATGGCAGCTGTCTGAGCAAACACGTCTCCTCCTTCGAGAATGAAAAACAATAGAATGAAATGCTTGACAGCCGTGTGGGGCGATGTGACTCACATGCATGCAGGAATATCCATGCACACACATGTACACACACACAGACACACACACACACACACACACACACACACACACACACACACACACACACACACACACACACACACACAGTGTCCTCTGCTTTAGAAACACAGTAACTATAACTCCTCATCTGGAAACAGATATGGCACAAAAATACGTTTCCATCACCAGGTTTGATTTTTCTACTTTACAACCCAGAGCAGCGTCGTCACACACAGCTCGATGTGCTGGATTTGTCACCACGCAGAGCATCCAAACATAATATCAAACGTTGGTGCCTTTGATACGTTCCTGATGTAAGAGTGCAGCACCAGGTGGTTGTTGACTCCGCTGACATTTTGAGGGGGGAATACCTGAGACGGTCATGCAGCATGTTGTTGTCAGTTGCATGTCAGCGTGAGTTGATTCACCAGGCACTGCTGGAAATGCTAAACCAGTCTCAGGCCGGTTACCTCGGCAACAAGCCATGCATGGCAGAAGAACGATGTTGTGAGAGAAAAAAGATGAGGAGCCTGTCGAGGAGCTCTGACACTCTTAAAGTGATAGGTCACCCTCAAAAATCCTTCTGCTATATACACAGCGGGCGCCCACCCCTCTTCTTTATTATTTCAGTAAACCTTGTAAACATGAGTTTATGGTCTCAATCTTTAGTTTCAAGTCTTCTTCAATACAGCATGATGTTCATTTAGTAAATCATGGTTCCATTTAGAGGTAAATAGACCAAAAAGCAGGATACGCTTTAGGGTGGGTCTACCTTGTAATTGACAGGTCCCTTCCACGGCGTTGTCCAGTCTGGGAGTCGTCCGTGTTTTCGTCTTACTACTTTAAACCGATAACAGTGTGTTGTGAAATTCAATTGTAACATTTTGATAGTCTAAAAATTCAGCGTTCAGTTGCAGCCACCCTCTCGTGTCACTTCTGGTTGTGAAAAAACAAAGATGAAGACCACCAGAAACCCAGAAGGCAACGGCCAAAATGCCAAACTCTATGCTTCAAAAAGCACAAACAAATGGATGATGTTTCTACATCTACTTCTTATATACAATTTATGCAACCGCCCCTAAGCATATACAAAAGCACTGAGCACTCTTTAAAGAACACATGATACAGTCTCCATTTAACAACTGCCCCTGTACACCTGTGAGGAGATAGAAAAGACAGAAAGTAAGAATGAAAAAGGGGAAACAATTTCAAAAATATGAAAGAAAAATCTGCTTTTGGGCAACTTTTATTTAGACATCCTCTTTCATTGCTATTTCAGAAATTACACCTGCCAGTTGAACGTACACACTAAATAAATAAATATTTATAAATGTCCTGTAAACCTCTGTAAAGACAGTCCCAACATGTTAAAGAATGATTTGTGGCGTATCATTGAATAAATAAAAAGAAGGGCTGGGTCTTAAGCATAAACAGGCCACAAAAACCAACCACTTACAGAATCAGCAGGAATTAAAAAGCCTGAACAAACTGGAGTGTCTGATTGACAGGTGCAAAGCAGAAACACCTCTGCTCTGAGCCCTGAGCACCACAGATGGAGACAAATAAAAGTTCACTTAGAGTTCACATCTTCAACTGCCAGATGATCTCATTCTTACAAAATGCTGAGGCCACATCTCTGCATTTTACCTCTTCTTTTATCTTATATAACTCGACAGATGAATCACAGGCACATTTAGCTCATACAAATTAAAAGGTCGCTTTCCTGACCTTGCCAATGCTATTTATGCAGCGGAAGTATTCTGCACTCACTGTTGCTAATTTCCCTCAGGTTACCAAGGAAACTGAAGCGAGTGCAATTCCACAGTCCTCCATGTTTTGCTGGTCATATTGCGTCTGCCATCTTCAGCTCCAGAGTTTCTACAATAATTCCCTTTTTATCCACGGCTAAATTTAACCGCCGAGCCGGTGTACAAACAGCAGAGCGCTAAACCGTGGGCTCACACACCTGGTTTCTTAAGCTCAGTATCACGATTGAGAAGAGAGAGAGAAAGAGAGAGACTGAAACATGACAGATTTTTTTGGATCTGGAACCTTTAGGAGGCCAGCTTGATATTAAAATAGTACAAAGCTCATATTGTATGGCTTGAATACCCACACCTTACAAGAATATATTTGTACTAAACAACGGGGCCTTCTTTTGAATTGTAATAAGTACCAGCATATCTTTCAGAGGCCAAAGTGACAGAAGTATTTACATTTTGTAGGCCATACCACATTGAACATTGGCCATTTCGGGGAGGGAAATTATGATACCAAAACATGATACCAGCTTAAATATACTGATTAAAAAGCTTGAAATTGTGGCTGTGGTGAACTAATACATTTTAAAGATTCTAGGTCTCTTCCTCTCCTCGTGATTTACAAGCACCAGCCACCAGATAGGTGCACAGTAGAGTGCAGATCTTCACCAGGTGTGTCAGCGGCGACCGCTGCTTTAATGTGTGATTGAATGAACACAACCCACAATTAGCAAACCGCTCAGTCAAGTCACCTACGGGCTATAATGCGTCGTAAAAAAACATGTTTAAACTCAAAAACAATCGTCAATGTATGCAGGCGATTGGTCGAATTCGTCTTATAACACACTTTAGAAAATCTTGATAAAGACAATATAAAACTCACCAAGCTCTCTGAATGCTTGGAAGTGGTAATGTTGTGGCGATGTACTGCAGTGGGTATATTGTGGTTCCGTTAGCTTTTCGCCAAACACAATGCGAACTGTTATATGGTCAAAGAGTAGCTTGGGGTCGGCCATGCACTCGGCTGTGCTATCAGTGGCGGCACTACCATGAGGAGTCAGCAGGCAGCTGATGGTAAAAACAGGAAATAAAAGGTGTTTAGAGAAAGTGGAGTTCATTGAGCATGAAGCCATAACTGGCCATCCTAAATATGTTGCAGAATGCGAGATTAGCCGTGGACAGACACCGAGGTGCACACTTACTCACCCGCTCGCTTCACCCACTGACTTACGGACGCACGCACAAACAAACACGCTCACACATGCCACAGCTCACATGATCCTCCTGGGGGAGATAAAAAACTTGTACACTTTTTAATTTGACTTAATCTAACAGTTTGTACAGCACTGCAGCTAACATTATGAACACTGAGGTCATGTCCTCGTTATTGTTTATGTCTCATACAGGATTTTAGTGACCTGTGGGGTTTATATCTGAAACTTAAAAACTTACATACACTGGGTATTTCACAGATATGTATATATATATATGTACAGTATATACAGGTATATAGATGTACTCAATATGATTAAATGGGACTACTTTTAGGCTAACAAAAAATAAATCCAATATATAAGTAGGCCTGGGTGTCAATATAATTGCCTATTTGATACCTTACTTTTGGTCATATCAACATGTTTCTATTTTTTTTTAATTTGACTATTATAACTGAAATAATAATTTGGACTTGCAACCTTTTTCTGCAGTACTGGCTTTTACTCTGAGTATGAATTCTTCCAAAATGTAATGTTGATACAGCATGTTAACACTTGATGATGATGATGATTAATAGTACAAGTAGTAGTAATACAATATGGGAAGTATGTCTGCTGATGTATACTGTACATTTCCAGTAACTGCTCTACAATCCAAACAGCCACTAGATGGCACCGAAGGTTTAATACTCACTTCAATATGTTCTGAGCTTCAAAATTAGTGAGGGCAGCAGATCCACTGAATACATGTATTTTGAGCAAGAACATCTTTATTTACCTTTGTGGACATCATCCATCATTGATTTTAATAGCCATTAGGATTGTTGTTGAATGAGATCAGTTCTTCATTATACAATATACCAGCATAATAAAGCATATCAATTAAACATTGCTTTCCATTGACAGAGCAGTGATTAAACATCTGACTGGTTGACCTTTGACACCCTTTCATTGATGTTTGTTCTCTCTCTTTGCAGCTTTTCACATTTCTCGATCTAATGCAATTAAAATATTGAGTAATGTCTTCGAAATATAACTTTGTGTTTTAAGTTCCTTTGTTCCTTTGTTTTTCATTAAAAGAACATCTAAAACTGCATCTATTAAAGTTCATTCAAACTTACAAACCTACTGGAACACGATTTGGACAAATAAAAAAAATTAAGGATGCAAGAAGAACGTTTTCGCACATTTTAGTTATATTTATTTGTATTTATTCATATATGTCGTGAAATGGACGCTTATAGCAGGAAGAGCTGATTTTCTATCCTCTTAGGGGGCCGATGAACAAGTTTAAAACACAAGAAGAACATATTTTCACTTTGTGAAGTTGTCGTGGTGGATGATGTGTTCACAAATAGTTTCCTATTTACACATTTGGGAGACACAGAATTCTTTGTTTGTGTTGTGTTCAATATTGACTATTCACAATAATATTTTAGCTCTGTTTTAGGTCTCCACAGACTCCTGAAGGAAAAATCTAGCTCTTTAATGTGCTTAACGCTCCACCATGTTCACCTGTTATTTTTCTAACTATATCTTGCTGCTGCTTAGTGCTGCTCAGGTAGTGTACAGTGGATTTATCAGAGCGTTTTCGCAAAAAGCAGCTGCAAGAAGTTAATACAGAGCAGTCAGAGTAAACCAAAACTATATTGTTGCATGCCAAAACAATGAGCTGAAAGATGCTAAAACGCTTTGTAGAGCTGAGCTGAACTTTAGAGTCGGCTAATTCTTCTTCTTCACATTACATGTGGGCACATGATCAATCGTCAACATATGTTAATAGGTGTAGCTTTAATTGTCTCACTGTATCAAACAGTGGACAGAATGATCTACTTGTGGGGTCCAACATGTACTGGCCCTTTAAATTGATCTTTAAATAACAACCATTTGTCAAGAGACAGATATTAAAGCCAGGTTTTTTAATTATGCCGTTTATTTATCAGTTTTTACAGGCCTGATGCCAACAGTAGTCACCAGCCTTACATCTGACACAAAACTGGCAAGCTCACCTAGCAGCTGCTGTTTCCCATGAAAACAAGGAAGGGAAGGGAAGGAGAGGCTTTGAGTTTTGTTTGGTCTAATGGTCCCGTTATCCAGACTTTGTAAGGACATTTTTTATCTCTATTTTGATTCTCTTTATCTTTACACCTTGAAGAAATCTCTAATGCTGAGCAACAGGCAAAGTACCTCAAAATTGTAAGTAGCCATGTCAGCAGTAGGTAAAGGGACATTTTACACACGTGGCCCCGCTAATGATAGAATATATATCTCGCTCACAGATTCAGCCCGGCGCTGCCTGTCTTAGAATGCATTTCCTGTTAACATCTGCACTTGTTCTTCCCAAAGCATGCTTATCAGATTAGCCCTCTACAGTATCTAGACCGCATGCTTTTAACTAAATGCTGCAAGCAGCTTATCTGATGATTGTTCTTGGCCAGCAAATAGTTGTAATGTAATCACTATATCATGACACAAAGCTTCCAGTTGTCTCAGTAACATTGCTGGCACATTAAAAGAGGGCATGGCTCGTTTTCTGCTGAGACTCTTTTGTTTTCAGCAGGATCGCTGAAGATTTATATGGTGAATATTTAGGTGCCGTATTTCTGTCAAGCTAATTCGTGATATTGATTATTTATATGTTAATATGACACTAGATCAGGTGTCAACTTAGCATCGCACTGGTTCCCTCGACGAAAAGCAGATGGGGTTTTTACATTCTTGTTTTGATTATTGCAGAAAATAAGCTCTGTGGAAATCGAGTTTATGATAGCCACTTATATGTGTTTTCTTCAGCAAGATAATCTTCACAAATGACCACCACTTTTATGTTTTTTAAAGCATGTATGCAATCGGCAGAAGTAAATTGCTATCGTTAGGTTACAAAATAACTACACCACGATTGCATGACCGCGAGTGTACAAAACGAGAGGGTAAAGGCAGACTAGCCGCCTGATGCTGCTTTGTATAATTATTTAGCCACTAGTTAGCAACCCCCTGTTATAAGACATTTAAAAGCTTCAAAATTAGAGTCAAGGATATTTAATAACATATCAGAAAACCTATTGATTTTGGAAGAAAACATCACAAAACCTATTGAGATGAGGGAAAACATCACAAAACCTATTGAGATGAGGGAACAGGAAGTGCAAAAATGCTGACTCATTTACGGGTTCTAGGACTCATTAAGTGCTGCAGGATTGAATATTCTCACGGAACAAAACATGTAGCCTAAGTATCATAATACTTGTTTGCCACTGAGCTAATTTTCTGCAATAATCCAAAACCCAATTAAAAAATCCCATTGGCTTTTTGTCGAGGGAACCAGTGTGATGCTCACAGCACCACTGATGATGAAAGTCCTTGCATTATAAGTATTACAAACAACATTTCCAGAGAAAATCAAAAGTGGCGCGCAGAGAGTGATACGTGTCCAATCACTAAGAAGTGGTATGTCCGCCAGCGAGGGTAGGGGGAGCAACAGTAGCCCAACGGAACGACCGATCTTAAACCTTCTACTGTGTGGAGGGGGGTACTGTTTTTTTCCGGTCTCTGCTAGCTTTGCAATTCAACTTATACGGCTGGAGAAACAAAGAAAAGAGTGATGCCTATGAAACTTCAAAAACAAAGTTTACTTTCATTATTATTCCTTTTAATTGTTGGGCAAAATGGAGATGTAATAAGTGATTTAAACAAGCCAACTCTAGGCTAGCCGCCCAGCAACAAACCAAGCAGAACGACAAAGTTAGCAACTAGCTTGTGAACATAAGCGATTTAACGTTAGTACTGTGGACACCAAAACAGAGATAAAGGGAGAATGAACAAGACGCACAAATGCCAGTTCATCAAACGAATGCTCAGGTTGCTCCATGTCTGCATAAGCAACTTTTTGCTCACGAGTTTGCCTTATCAACTCTATAATGTGATAACACAGAATGGCAATATTGTTTACAGGTTGTTCTGCTGCCCCCAAGTGGCCAAATAAATAAAATGAGCACATCTTTAAGAGCAAACACAAGTTAAATTTCCGCCGGTATATTTGTGCTCTTAGCTAATCACCATTTAGGACCGACATAAGAGAAGGACTTTGACATATGGCCTGTATTTCCTTCTTGCATCATAAATTATTCAGCGCACAGGGAAGTTACAACATGAAACCAGGATTTGTCTAACATGTTTAATTGTGTTTCATCAAAACAGTGCATTGGATAATGACTAATAAATGAAACATTAGTTCAAAAAATCAACTGTAAAGAGGATGGCAAACAATTCAGGTCGGAACGACGTGTAGTTAGTACCATGGTTTGTTGTCACCCTTTAGATAAAATTGTACGTGGCATCAATACGGAGTACACAATATTCGAACAATTTTCTTTTCCACAAGTCCATGTGATTCAGGCAATGTTGCAGAAAATCATCTGCAAACCAGTGCGCTCAGAGCTCTGCACTGTTGCTCAAATATTTACTCGAGGGTCTGTTAGTGTTTGATTATGAGTTGAATTTAATTAAGGTGTTTATCTTAAATCCTTACATAATGGAAAAGCATTGTGATGAGTCCTTTGGTGCAGCTTTAGTTTATGTCAGGAAGCAATTTAAGATTGTGTGCACACTGTATGTCGTGTTATATGATTTTGTTTACATTATTGCTGTCTTTGTGTGACTTATCTAATACCCTAAATGTTGTTGTAATTGGTGCTCCTACTATCAAGTATCGTTATTGAGGGTTTTCGTCACAATCATGACTCCAGAAATCAGTGTTCCAAGTCACCTGGTGCAAACATGCACCAGCAGGAATATGGAGATGACCGTTGTGACACAAAAAAATGATGTCGTTCTTCTTCACTGGGAGGATTATTAACCCCTGAAGTGATTTACACATTTGCTAGAAGGTATAATTCAAATTAGAATGTATTATCCTATTACCTACCCGTGGCATTCGCATAACTGAGTTAAGTGAGCTCTTATTGCACATGAAACCATTCAGATACACAGGCTACATGAAAAAAGAACAATTTGAAAAGATCACGGTGTATTCGAAAAACAAAACGTTTTACATGTGACACGTGGCATCGGACACAAAAAGCAACATCGGTATAAATATGATGTAACAATGGGACGAAACCTTCATTGCACAATCTGTAAGCAAAACGTATAATCATAATACACCTCAGCCTTTCTCTTAAAGCTGGAATTGAAATGCCCCCAATAAGTTATAGACACTGGGTTGAGTCCAAAACACCATGAGACAGTACATGTAAAAATATGACCACATTTGGGAATAAAAGTTTAATCCCATTCTGTCAGTTTTCATTGCTGAAGCTTCTGTGTTTACACCAAGAAACCCCAGATCCTCTACATGAGTGCCACCCTCCCTCCCCTAAGTGGCAAGATTTGGCCTGAAGGGATCCTCATTTATGAAGACAAATGAGTGATGAGAATAATAATATGGAGGGTAGACCTACATTGTTACCGTCCTAATCTCTTGAGGGCGGCTCACAAAATGAAACCATTCCTCATTTAGCTGCAGACCGTGAATCCCCCCACTGTCAGAGCTGGAGTTTGACACAATAGGAATGCTATCCATATAGATCTGATGCTTCAAAATATGTTAAAAACTAACGTAAGTGCAAAATCAGAACGTATGACTGTGATCGGTTGGATTCAGAAGAAAAATCACAGCGCGTTGCTCCCTCTAGTGGTTCCCCTTGCTCAAGATGTGAGAACTGAAGAACTTTCTGATCTGTGTGATGCCATGGAGAGGACCTAACAACCGACATATAGATACGTTTGTTCTGAGATCATTGATCACATCCCACCACAAGGCATCAGCCATATGTTTTTTGTGTGTGATCAGATGATCAACCCTGACCTGAAAGTCACTCAGTTTGATTCTATACATAATAATTCAGGTTGATATCGTCTTCTGTTCTCATGCTTGACTAAGATGGAGTTTTGAAAAAAGAAACTACAGCGAAAAACATAACACTTTATGTATTTTCAATTAGTTAAGTACATTTTTTTCTGACCCTATTGGATTTATACTCTATTAACTGGAATTGAAAGTTTATGGGCCTGTAGGTATATATTTTATACCACTGTCTTAATGTCACTTACAGTACTAAATTATTAATATACAAAGGTCTCAAAGTCCCTCTGAGACGAGGATGAACTGTATATGTATATATATATTAAACAAGGTGAGTCAGATCACACTCACCTTTTGTACATTTTGTGTCGGTAAATTACAATTTGAAAACATAACAGACTTTGCTCTGTAAGCACGAATCACAGAATTGAAACAAAGCAAAACACACTTCAAACCTCCATTTAAAAAATACAACTAAAAACGTCATCTCAGTGGTCTGTTTTGAAATTCTGAATACACCTTTGCCAGTGTGAATATATTAAGTAGACAGTGTCAGTGGGTTAATGGACGCCTTCCATTCTCTGCTTTGTTTCTGCGTTATTGTTAGCGTTCAGATTTTCAGCGGACCCAATCATGAGGAATTCAATGCAAATATGGTTGTGCTGATCAGTCAGCCATACAAGACGAGCAGATGCTTGAATTAAACTCTCATTACGAGGTAATTAATATACCTGACTGGCACAAAGCAGGATATCTCTCTCTACTGTGACATTCAACTGTTTCAAAAGAGCCTGTCTTACGATAGCATTGTGTTTAAAATGAAAAGGGGGGCAGTTGAACCACTAGAGGGAGCGGTACGCCATGATTTACTTCAAAAGTGCATGGGGCACCAAAATTACAATAAATGCCCCATTTTACCCAGACAGCTTCACACTGTGGTGATTGACACATTTTATTTTTTTTCAAAAGCTGTTTTGATGCTCTTGAACTATTAGAACAGCTGGAGTGACAACAATTAATTGAGAGCTCGGTCTCAGTTTGTGATTGAACTTTCCGTGTCAGCCTTCAAAATGGCTAGCGCGAGCATGTGGAGCATCGTCAGTCTGTCATCTAGAACAGCATGTTTGTCAGAAGAGAGAGAAAAAAAATAAAAAATAAACACAGAAAACCCACAACCTGGCGTTGGCAGCTCCATCAATCATGCACACATTTGGAGCAGCAGTCATACCACAAAAACATCAATCTGTTGTTGACAGGGTCCTCATTAGTACATGGTTATTCTGTGTTTTTTTTTACCAGGAGATGTATTTTGTGAGAGACAGAGCAAGAGACAGGGAGGGAGAGCAGGGGGTGGCCAACAGGGAGGCAATAATGGCAAAATCAATTTCACACACGACTGCGTTTGGGAGAGGTGAGTGGCAGCGGGCATCTTGATCTGTCCATCGGCCCGATGCATCATAACTCCTGTTAGACTAACCGATCGACGAGGGCCAACAAGCGTGACTGCATGGATGATGTGGCTATTAGAGCAGGAAACAGGGCAACCAGACATCTCTGTCTGCAGGTGTGCAGTGGAGCTGAGCTCATACACCAACTGTTTAACCTTCAGCTTCCACAAACGGACTCCGAGGAATAATAAATTAGGCCACGAGGAAACATATTTTACTCCTCTGGAAAGATATTTTTGTGATTCCCTCACCAAAATATACTGGAGATAATATCTTGGTAATTATCTTCTAACAGTTCAAAAGCTCTGTTCCTGATGTATGAGAAGGCCAGAAATTTGCACTTATACAAAACAAGTGATGACTGATATGTGTCTTTGTCCAGAAAACGACTCAATGACAATAAACCCCCTACTTCACCTCTACCGGTCAGTGACAGAACAGTCACAGGGGACAGCGGAGAGGACAATCTGTCTGACGTCATGTTTGTGATATTTAGATAATAACGTCCTTCACACGTTCAATGATTCAATTATCAGCCGTGTCCTTTATCATCACCCCTGAGGGTCATCGGAGTGCAAAACTGCGCAAGGTCCTGATCACAAAGGAGGCTATTTTCAGTGACTTTGTGGTTGGTTTAAGGTTTTCAGGGCTATGACTAGGAGGAGATTAGAAATGTGATTTATTTTGAGTCCAGAGAAATTAACAGAATTTCGAAAAAGTAAAATCAAGTTAAACGGAAAGTTCATGTTGTCAGTGGGTTTATTTGACTTTTTTGTTGAGCGCTAGATGAGAACATCGATGCCACTCTCATCTATTTGGCTATAAGCTAAACATGTGGCAATAAGCTAAACATGTAGCTACAGCAAGCAGCCAGTTAGCTTAGCTCAGCATAAATACTGTACACACAGGGGAAACTGCTAATCTCCTTGCCGACTTCCTAGAGTCTAATTGTAGAAGTTAATTAGCGAGCATGAAAGGTGCTAAATGCGAGTATGAGAGCATTTCTATTTCCGCCCAACGACTCTCAACATGGCGACCACTGAGCCAGTGGCTCGAGCTAATGGTGCTCCAGGGTTCAAACTACGGCAAAAGCGCTGACAGAGCTAACTGGAGGGTGTAGGCGACACTTCTGCAGCTGTAACCGCCATATGAGCGCGGTGCAGAGCGACGCCATAATCTAGACAGCAGGGCGCGCTAGCATGCACGAACATACACTACAAGACTCAAGCTTGAAACTCTGCTAAACAGCACACACAGAGGCAGTAGTTGTTTGCTGCAATATCATTTCTTAAAATATAATATAGCACAACTTTACAGGTGCTAGTAGGTTTTTTTTGTTACCTTTGCACGGAACCAGTCTTAAACTAAGCTAAGCTAAGCAACTAGCGACTGTAGCCTTATATTTAGTGTAGAGATGTGAGAGGTATCGGTGTTCTCATCTAACTCTCTGCAAAATGATGTCTTTAACGTGATCTAAACAGAGAGAGCCAGAGCATGAGGCATTGCTGGACTTTTATTAGTTTTTTCTCTTGTTGGTAATGTAGTGTAGCTACAGTAAATCCCATTACCCTACCTTAGCTGCCACAATTACCAGTAGCTGAATGAATGATTGAATAATAAAAAGTCCACAGGGCTGTTCTACTTTCGGCTTTTAACGAAAAAGAGCAAGCCTTTCTTCGCTCAACCTCGAACATGTGGTGTGATGGTGTTCCACTGCAGATTTATAATAATAATCATGATAACACTGCGTGAGCTCTGGTCCATAGACTTTGTGAAAGTTCCCAAGATTAATGCCACAAAATGCAGTGAAATATGTATGTAATGTGCGTAGGGCAGGTCACATCTGTTAGACACAATCTAAAGAAGTGGATGACAGCAGTCAGCATCTGAGTGTCTACCCTGGAGGAGCAGCTGTTGAGAGGTTCAGTCACATTCCTTTATTGTACATGCCAACAGGTCGCTTAATAAGCAGATGACTCACTGTTTTATTGCTGCAGTGATCTGCTGACTAATTGCTTTGCTTTCATTTACTTTTTATTCATGCTATGACACTGCTATGGCACAATCTTTGTCTGCCATTTGATTACACCATTGCGGCAGGAAAGAAGCTTAACTCCTACTGATACACGTTTAAATTATTTGCCTTTTCTACTTTCTACCCTACTGATCCCCGAATTTCATCTTTGACATTTCAATATCTTTGGATTATTTCATCCATTTTTGAACGTCATCTGGCCCGCATTCAGGATTTAAATTGAAAATCCAAGAAAATAATTTGCAAGGACCCTTTGTTCTTTCAAACAATTCAACTTTGAATCATCTAGCCTGCTGGCACCAAAAGCAACATGTCTAAATATTCAAATGGAAGTACACTGTAATCATTAAATATAAATCCGTTTTATCCTAATAAATTCATATATTTACACAGCATCGGTGCAGTTCATTCCAGGACGGCGGTGCACGCATCCAAACATCTTGCCAGGTGCACGGTACAAAAATAGGAAAATGAAAAAATCCCATGCTTTATCTTGACTGCAGGCCAAAAGGGATCATGAGGCAGTTGAAGCCGATGCAGACCTTTTAACAGTCATACGTAGCACGATATAAAGAGGACAGTGGCATCTTCCAGTGTGCAGGTGTTCTTCCTTATGTCGAGTCAGATATTTCTAATTTGGTTGATTTGCTCCCATGCTTGCTGTTTCGAGGACCTTAAGAAGAAGAAAATAAATGTGTTCTCCGGGATATGGAAGTGCTTGGTGAGCACATTTTGTTTATCTGTTTGGCAAGAACAATAGTTTTCCTCTTATTGTTTGCAAACTTCCGTAATCCTTGTTTGCTTCCCATCTGTTGAAGGAAGAGAGTCTTCACTCTCACCGGTACAGAGCCTAGCCCCCTTTAGCCACCATTGTGTCCTTTGATAGGTAAACCACCCAGTAGACCATGTTAAAAGCTCCGAAGGACACTGGGAACAGGATCCGTGCATACTTGTCAATTTTGCTGGTTCCTCCCATTCCGGCGGTGGTGGGCTGGGAGCATGGCGTCTGCTTCAGCTCCGGTTTGTTCCCCATCATCTGGATGCGCTCCAGCTTGGGCCCCAGCAGATGCTGCAGGGACGAGGAGCTGGCATTCTGCTTGCACGTCGTCGCCGCCATCACGTCTGGCGTGGACGCCGCAGCCTGGGGCGCGCTTTTCACCAGCTGGGCAGAGGAGGAGGCCACGCTGAGCAGGCTCTCCGACTTGGGGCTGGTGCGCGAGAGGGTGGAGGAGCTGCCGTTGACTCCGCCGGCCAAAGATCGCAGCGCTCTCGCTCGACCAACCCCCGAGATGTTGATGGTGGACATGGCTCTCTGGTGACTGCGGGCCTCTTGGTGGGAAACATAATTCATCCGCTTTCTCAGGTTACCGTTGCTGTCGGGATTCTGCTGAGACAGAGGGAAAAAAATAGATAGTGATATATCTACGTCTTAAGACCTTTAACCACAGGGGGCATTGTTTTTGTGCAAATGATTTGCATTATTTTGACATACATTTTTACAAAACTGTTTCACACAGAACGCAAGCACTATTTGGGGAAAAATCAACGGTTCAAAGACGAAACCTAGTTAAGACAAGGCTTTAGTTTGGCTAGTACAACCCACTCTAGAGACTGGTCTAAACAAAGACTGACTTAGCAGTTAGCACTAGGCTTAGTAAAGATGAGTTGTTGCAACCCGCCCCTTCTCATGTTCTACAGTAGAACCTGACCAATAGATCGACTAACCAGTATTATCTAATAACAGCTATGTTGGTAATGGTACATTTGTTGTAAGAAATTGACTGCTCGCTCAACCCCTCCCCCAAACACTGATGGTCCAACCACGGCTTAGCAAGCACGGCAGACCTGTAAAGCTTTGGACTCAATTACATGTTGAATTGATGGGGTAATCGGAATACAAAGTATTTGTAGAGTGGTGTCTTTTTTCGCCCTTAAAAAATCAATAAATCAAGAGTGAATATATGAGGAACGACAGTGTTCATGTTCTATAACAAGAGCTGCAAACGTTAGCATGGCCAAAGGGTAGCATATCATTAGCTGACTATATTTTGTGGGCTAACAGTGAATTTGAGTTTAAGCTAACGTAGGCAGCTCTCTCCTGCTCTTTGTTGGACCCATTGTTTCATACGTTTCTATGAATTTTGAGTCGTAAATGTTACGAGCATAGCAACAGTAACTAAGTGGATTTTGCCCATTGTGAATTGCATTACAGTATTGCCATCGATATGTTTGAGTTTGTTTAGAAACAGTGTTGGTAAGTTTATTTTTCAACTGTAAAATGTCCTGCTTATATTGTACACAACTCTTTGATAACCAAAGAATTATCAGCATAAATTGTTGTTTATGTCATGTGTTCATGTTTTACAAAGTAGTAATTGGTCATGATATAGTCATCAGCATTTAAAAACGTCAAATATCTATGTAGTAACGGCCTCTCAGTATCTGTCAGGCTCTGTTCTATAGTCCACATGTTTCATAACAGAAGTGTCAATTCATGGTCTGAAGGGTGATTCTGAGGCTTATATATCCTATTAAAGTAAAAATCAAGGATAATAAAATATCTGACCAAAACATTAAGCAAACTGATAGATATTGCTTTTTGTGATAATAATACATTACAGTTAAAGTTCTGGTCTCTTGTTTTGTTAAACTGTAGGCCAACATTTGAAAGAAAATCGTTGGAGGATTTATCGTGTGAATAATCACATTCCTCCCGTCTGCCTCATGTTTTAAGTTGTTTTGCAGTCAAGGTTCTATAAAGCTTTTTTTTCCCTCTCTGAAAACGTAAACCTTGTCATATTGGTCTGATTACGATCCCCCTGACACAGATGGCCTTCATCTTGAAGCAGACGATGTACAGATGTCACTTACCAAGGATTTCACTCATTTCACACAAGCTTAAGACAGAAAGTAGGTAGCACTTCATCGGGGCGGTTATGCAGTGCAGTGTCAAAGGAGCTTATCCTTTGAGAGTTGCTGTTTTCAGGCAGGGAGAGTGTGATGCTGGTTCTGAGGCATTTGCAGGATTTATCCACCCCCCCTCTGAAACTGAAAGGGTTTTATTGTGTCCCGTGTGTGTATGTGTGTATGTAGGTTTGCTTTTTTCTCACGGAGGAGGTCAATGGCTAAGGGGCTGGAACCGTCAACGCGGCCGGTCCCGCACGCCGAGCCCTCTGGTTAGAGCCAACAGGACTTGCTCTCGAGGAAAAGAGTATTAGTTATTTTCCCCAGAGCCCTTCTGAAACCTATACAGATGTACTCGGGCAGCGTTGCCGTGGCAACCTACTAATCCACTGAAGTGCTGTTGTCACTATACCGCATTCAGGCATGATTACGCCACACTGGGATTTGAACTGGAGGGGGTAACTTAAAGTAGTGAGTGTAAAACTGACATATGCATTGCTGGGTGATGTCAGCTCCAGTGATCGGTTAACAGTAGGCCTATATATATTCAATGTTGGCTCTTCGGGAAGAACATGAAGTCTAAGAAATATGCCCTTCTCCTTTCTTTCCACATTCCGTGTGTCAAAACAGTGTTTGCGCAGCACCATAAATACGTTGCTACAGTTACGCGAACAGCGATTTGTAACACGTTCATCATATCTGACTGGGAGCTCTAAAATAGCAGCATGGTATATTCATGAATTCTGATCCAATCCATATGTCAGCTGCCATGGTGTCAATGTGATTTGTCTCAACTAGTGGTGCAGAAATGGGAGATTATGGCAATGTATCCGTGTGGAATTTCAAAACTAGGCTTTCAAAGAAAACACCGTCATTGAGAAACGCCACGATCTGCCGTAAAAATCTGGCCTGTGAAGCTGTTTCAGATGCTTTCGTTGTATTTTTTTTCACACTTTCACATTTTTTATCTGTCAGCTTTAAGTCAGAGTCAAATAAACAGCTGCTAAATTTAAGGTTGAATAAAAGCTAATTTAGTCCAGGCAGATTTTTGGTGTAACAGGGATGGACTATTTTAAAGGGACAGTTTGTATTATTTTTAAAGTTGGGTTAAATGAGCTACCTGTCCATAGTCATTGTATTTCCTACAGTAGATGATGGTTCAGAGATACAGACAGGAGTACCAGCACAATGGCAAAGCAATGTACTGTTGTTGACGGGGGGCAGCAGCCTGAGAGAAAGGCCCAACTAAAAAAAACAATATCAGTTTAAGTGTACCTTATATTTCGAAAATTTGCACCACATTATCTTGCTGTCAGACGGCCATTTCCGTTGGGGATCAGAAGCTGTTTTCTATGCTCTATTAGAAGCCACTAGACTCCTTTGACAGAAAACAGTAACTTTGCCTTCAAAACACAGGAGTTGCTGATACAGATAACAGCTTTAGTTCCCCGTCGAAAAGGGCTGTCTGACAGCAAGGTAAAGGAAATATTCTAAATACAGCGCACAGTTTATGCATCCACAGCAGTACATTGTGTTGCTCCTGTGCTGGTACTACTGTCTACTGTAGGTAATACACTGACAAAAAATAAGTGCCTCATACAACCCCACTTCAAAAAACACCCGAACTATCCCTTTAAGTGTGTCATTTAAATGTCCACCTCATTTAACCACGTTACACAAGTATGTTTTTTCAACATGTCGAGCTATGATGGACAGAGCATTCATGTGTGTAATCAGATAGATATAATCCATGTTCTGACCTTTTCTCGGAACACTGGCAGTCCCAGAATCTTTTTTTGTAATTTTCCACATAAGCAAATATCATTTGTGGGCGGAGAAAGCTCAAACATGGTGGTTTTGTGTGTCACCTGCAATACATTAGTCTATTGTGGGATTTAAGTATAGTATGTTAAGATTGGCAGTGCTAAAAATGATCAGATAAAGGTTCTGGTGATACTTGGGAGTCTAGACTCACATCCTGGGCTCAGATTTCTCCTGTTCACTGTTACAGCTCAAATCCTCTCTGCTCTTCTGAGCAGGAGCACAGCTGACGGTCCTCAGGCAGGCCCACTCCTGGCTGCTCAAAAAGTCTAGGCTAAAGGCCAGATACAGTAAGCACATAATATGGGACACGCTGTGTAAGTGCTACTCAAAGTTAAGTGCTATCAGACTATTCGCCGGGGCCACTTTGAGGGAAGCTCAAAAATCACCTGCAGCGCCTCCTCAGTGTCCTTGACCTTGACAGGCGTGGTTTGGGGCACCGGAGGACATTTGGCCGGCTTCTTCTTGGCGTGCTCGATCTGCGCGTTGGTGAAGTAGTTCACGGCGGCGAACTCGATGAGGGCCGAGAAGACGAAGGCGAAGCAGACGGCGATGAACCAGTCCATGGCTGTGGCGTAGGAGACCTTGGGAAGGGAGTGGCGGGCACTGATACTGAGCGTCGTCATGGTGAGGACGGTGGTGATGCCTTCAATGGAATCAGAAACAGGAGAATGTCAAACATATGAACCTGCACATGAGTAATAGTTGACACGTGATCTGTGTTGGAGGCCAAGATATTCTAATTTAAGATTAAAGACTAAATATCTATATCTATATGCCTATGAAACAGCATGCATTGCATCAAACACCATCACATTGAAGATGAGAATGAAACTCCCAGAAAGACATTTCCTTCATGTAGTTGCCAAATAAATGGGTATAAAGATCATTTGCACAGTGTTCAATAACCCATGTACATTATGTTGCCCTCCATCAGCATATTTCATTAACTGAATGTGGGGGATAATGAACCAAATATATTTGGCTCTCTGAAGGGGGAGACATGTACAAAGAGAACCACAGTATTTACACCTGCATGGATTTTTTGGTCACTAGGAGGCAGCGCAACAAGCTGTAAACACAACATTAACATTTTATGACCTTATAACGTTGATTATTTCAGCCTGCAGATAATCTCTGCCTCAAAATAATATTTTTACAACTATAAATTTGATGTTTATCAAAAGATATTACACCACCAAGAGCTTCCAGTCGCGTACAGTACATCTCCTACTCTACAGCAGCAAATGTGGAATCTCTAACTTCACTCCTCGCAGTGGATCTGCAGTGGCACTGTTCTTAACGTAAGCAAACACTGAGATGGTTGATAGATATACTGGAAATCTGCATCTGTTAAAGCTTTTCTTGTTCCTAACCACGTGAGTTTAAAATTCCACTTACTGTGGCACTAATGGTGTATGCAGTACAGTATGTAATAATCATCAAAGAAATCCATCTTCTTACTGTTTAAGCTGGCATTTGGGTAGCTGTATTTTGGGGGATTTTTTCACAGTAAAAATATCACTTTCACTCAGGCAATGTTTGTGACGAGCGGCCCTTCACTAAATCAGATCTTTACACCAACTGTTTTAATTTTCACCTCCCCACAATAACAGGATTTCACCCTCTTGCCGCAGATATTTTGGTACTTCAGCTTCCTCTGAAAATAGAAAAACAGATGCTGAATCCCAGTTGAAGTTTAATGGATACACAAAAATCTAATCACTCCAAGTCCTCTCAAATAAAAAGTTCAAGATTTTGGGAAACACATGTATTCAATGGATTTCCAAGAGTTGGACGAGATGATTGATATAAATCTCATCTTTGTACGTTAAGTATGGAGACAGAGCCAGGAGGCGATTAGCTAAGCTAAACATAAACCGTGCATTACGAAACAGCTAGCCTTGCTAAATTTAAAGTAAGAAAATACATCTTCTGACAATCCTAAACGGCACTTTATCCAGCCTATCAGTACTTCTGCATCTAATTTAATGCTGTTTCCTTGGCAACCTCACTGAGACAACATGACTTTGGCAGGTCGTGTGCTTGGCTTTAGTTGGCCAAAATAGTAACATAATTCTCCTTAAAAACACAAAATAAATCTAAATCCTACACACTGGACCTTTAACACAGACATGACAGTGATTATAATAGTTTCTGTCTGTATATATAATATTTCAGTTACTGTGGATTCTTAACTGTTTTTTACGTTTTTTTTATTGCTCATTTGCTTAATTATAATACTTATTTTTGATCTTGTTTTTTTTTACTATGTCTCTTGTTTGCACTATCCTCTCTGCTGCTGTAATCCTGTAAATTTCCCCGCTGCGGGACTAATAAAGGATTATCTTGTATCCAGCCACTCATCAACTTTCGCAAGAAAAACAAACAAGCATATTTTGTTAAATGTTGAATTTTGCCTATGAAGTGCACACTGCAGTGATCGGTCTCTGACCCCTCCATCTGAAGCCAAGAATCTCCAGCTCTAATCCTCCCTCCACTCCTCTTTGTCTTCCTGACAAACTGCCTGTTCTGCGCTCCTAGCAGGACACTGTGGTTGAGTCACCCAGGCGGGAAGTCAAAACAGAGTTTGGCTTCAGGGAGGAAGAGGAGAAATCCAAACATCGACCACCCTCTTCCCTTCCCACCCCAGCCTCACCCACCACCGCCTCACGCACATTCAAACACAGCGGATAACGGCAGAAATCCGCTGCCTCAGAGGCTCGACTGATACAACAACAGTTGTGCGCTGTGGCGGGGGGCTGTTCATCTGGACTGTCAGATACATTGGTCACTGCAGGAGAGCGCCATTGATCCCCTACTACTTTATTACACTCCACGACACCGAGAGACATTTCTACTGAGGGTCACACTGTGTTTCTTCTGCTCAGCAGACTCGGACTCAAAAACACAAACTGCACTGTCAGCAGAAACACACGCTGTGTCAAATGCACTCTGAATGGATACAGGTGACACTGCAGTGTGTGTGTGTGTGTGTGTCTGTCACTAGCAGCAAAACCATTACCGTTGATGGTTGGGTCACCATTAGTGATTCAGTGTGCCTAAATGTCGCTGCCAGCCAAAAACAGGCGCGTTATGATAATTAAAGGGGAAGTGCTCCAGTTTTACACATCAGAGTCAGTCTAAAGGTGTTGGGCAGCACATGTTCATATGAAAAATGTTTCATGGGGCCTGATGTGGCTCAAGAGGGAGCTAGGTGAGGTCTGATAAATTACCTCAAGCGATGTCACTTGAAATAGATTAATGGTTTGTAGATCTTTTACTTTTGCTTTACAAATCAGTTTTAAGCCATTAATTGGAACTTGTGGTGTAATGTGTTTTTTAATGTGTGGATTTTAGTGCAGCTCCTTCACAGCCCTTTTCAAGAATGCAAATGGTCGAACAATTCAAACTGTCAGGAAGTTTTCAAAATCCAGCAGCTCAAGTGTTGTCCTAATTAATTTCTTATAACTGATTTATAAAGCATTAGTTAATGATTAACACTATGAACCATTAGTTATATTCATTAAATCTTATTGGAAAGTTGTGCATTTTCACTGTGAAAACCAAAACCAACATTAACTAGAGACAATCTTGAGACACCAAAGTCGTGACACCAAATGTGTTTAGGGGCCACTTCACCTCCTCCAACGCCCCGGCACCCTTGTACGGACCACATACATCTTCACATCGGCCTTCATCTTGATCTCAACTACACACCTGTAAAGTTTCGTGAATGCTTCTTGCAAAGTTGCTACGCTATTGTGTTGTCAAAATCTGTCCACCGATAGACAGAAACATAAACACAAAAGGACACAAAAGCATCTCTTTGGTAGTTCCCGCTACAAAAGTGTCTCCAGGACCACAAGACACAAAAAAACACAAAGAAAAAATTAAAACAATAAGACTATATTTCACTAACAGACCACTTTCATGTTGTAACTCCCCATACTTCTGGCATCATTAATAGTCAGCATGTCACAAAGCTGCTCAAAGAATCATTAATCACCACCGACACTCACATTTCTCTCATAACCCAAGTTAAAATGACCCCTCGAAAATGATGCTCCAAACAGATAATCTACCAGAGCTACTTTTGAAATGGCGGACGAGTGTGTTTGCCATTATCATTGAATGACTTTCCATCAACATAAGTGGAGGGACGTGGTGGACAAATTACCAGACTGAGACGTCCCTTGATAACAAACCAAAAACAGCCGGCAACACTGGTCTAGTTTTAGCAGCACTGTCTGTCACCCTGCCTCTCTATCGACACACACTCATCAGTCTATTCTAGGACAGGGACCCAAACGCTGTAACAGGGGAGCCATGGAGAGCGCAACTGGGTCACAGGCCAAAAAACGAAAGTTACTGATGATGTAGTGATGCTGGATAAAATGTGATAAAATGCCAGATAATGTTATAACATCACTCTTTTCATAAGCAATGTGTAGTTGTCAATTATTTTAACTGTAACAATACTACTGAGTAATACTGCATTGTTTTATTTTTATATAATTGAAAACTGGAAATCCCTGGTTTTGGAGCAAAACGTACTAAGTAACTTAATAACAATGCAGAGGGGTAAGATAGGTGATACGCTGCAACTACTTATAACTTAGCCTGACATTTAGTCAATGGGTCACATTTACAAACCTGTTCAAATCTGTTCATAAACTGTGTGAACCAAAATGTTATGCACAAATCAGGGATACATTTATATTTTCTTACCTAAATTTGTTTTTACACTGCAAATATATATTGAAATGCTACTGACAAAGCCTAAGCACAAAACATGAAGGCAAACCTCATTCATTGATGCTATTAATAAATATTACATTTCATTCAAAGCTTCTATTGAGGTTTTCAAATAAAGCTTAAACTGTCGGCCCTATACATTATATTTTATGACGCAATCACCCTAGAAAAAAGAAAATATGATTTGATGTTTTTGTGATTATATAAATGTAATTTATATATGGATTAAAGCAGTATTTCATCAGATAAAAACATGTTGTGAATTGTAGAAAATGATTACATCCATCTTTTTTTCACTAGTTTATGACTTTTGGACTTTGCAACGTTCTCGAGTAATTGGGTAAGGTTGAATCACACAAGTCGAAACCAACCTAGCCACCACTGAAATCTAGTAGTATAATACTAATAATATTAGTGTAGTCTGATCTCTTTCCGCCGTGCAAAATTACGGAATTATAACTTTGTAAAGTGTGCCTTTTCTGCCTTCCACCCAGACACTATTGTCTACATTTCTTAATTATTTAAAAAAAAAAATGCATAGAGCAAAATGTAGAATTTAATTTTCTGACTATTATACATGTGATTACATCTGAGACTATCCATTTGGAGCAAAATGTTCTGGGGGCATCATCACATCCTTTTTTTGATGAGTTAAAATTTGTTAAAAAGATCATAACCTCAATAAATTACACATTGCTCCTTGAAAAAGTACATTTACCAATACTCTACTAATTACTCAGCAGCAAAAATAACGTTCTATATTATCTATATAAGATAATATAGAACGTTATTACATTTTATTCTATTTGAGGTCCTTACTCTATAAAGCTGAACCTCATATAAGTACCATATACCCTTTTTTTAATTAACTGCTCTTGATTGGGTATTCTTTATGTAAAATAAAAAATCTGTCGACACTGAAATTCAAAGTTTCCTCTGGGGGCATCTTGCCTATAACAACTACTTAAATACTCTCACAGGGCATCCTTTCCCATCAAGGTTGTATAAGAGTTCCAACCCATCTAGAGAACATTTTATATCATTCACTATTTGAGAGCCAAAATCGTTTATGTAAAACTGCATTTCTGGTCGTAGCTTGAGGCGTCTCTGCTTAGAAGATGCATCCAAATGTTTTTTCCTAATGCTGTCAGCTGTTTATTCTAGCGTTTCAACCCAGTCTTAAAAAACTAACAGCAGGGAATTTGCATTGCATGAGGTAAAGGTAAAAAAAAAATAATCTAAAAACACTGAAGTTCTTTATATTCCTCATAATCACCTGGCACTGTAACATCACATTGTAGCGCAGAGTGGAGAGACACACATGCAGCAGGCATCAAGTAGAAAATAAACAGAGAGCAGAGACGAGGGATGAGGGATGTGTGAGGTCTACATACCGAAGACTGTGCGTGCCGGGACCGATTCTTTATTTATCCAGAAGGACACTTGGGAGAGGATTACTGTCATAATGCAGGGGATATACGTCTGAATCATGAAGTAGCCCATTTTACGTTTCAAGTGAAAGTAGACCGTCATCACCACGTATTCACCTGGAGGATCAACAGAAGTGAATTAGTTTGATTAACAAAGAATTTCAAAGTCTCGGCGCGACAGATTCCACTTAGCGTGGCTTCAGACCCCTTTTATTCTATTTGATGGCTTTTTCATGCTCCTCTACATTTTCACCCAGACGGACACATGGCAGCAAACTTTCTGCTGCTAAAATCTTTTTGGGAATGCTTCAGTATTTATTTATCTGAATCCGCCTCAATACACGATGTTGACAGGGTCTGACTTCAAAAGGCTGGTGCTGTCTGCTGGTGGAGGCCCAATGGAGGGTGTTACATTTTTTAAGTATTTTTCCTGTCATTCATGCGGAAAATACAGTGCAGACCTGGCAACATCTACCAGGTTTGACATAGTATAATACATGCAAACGTCTTTTCTATCCCCAAAAATATTTTACGCTCTTTTGTAATTCATCTGTAAAAGACAGAAAAGTATTTTGCTTTGAAGCATTGAGTATACCGTTTGATAAGTCATAAATGGTATGAGGAGGAGCGAGTCTCACCTGTGATGGATTTAATGGTTTCGCTGGAGACCGTCTGGCCGATGAGATCATACTGAACGAGGCTGGAGGACTCAGGAGGAACCTCCACTGAATGCTCAGGCCCTTTGGTCCACGTGTAGATCATCTCTGTTTTAGGATAGGCATCTGTGGGCAGACAGCAAAGCCCCCCGATGTGAGTCACTGACTGTAAGTTATGAGCAGTGCAGTAAAAAAAATGTGAATGTGTTGGTATGCTGTGTACTCATCTATGATATGATTTTACATAGCTGTAAGCGTGTATGTATATATATTTATATATATGTATATGTATATATCTGTTTTGTCAATATAGATACATTTGTAGGCCTTCTTGACACCCAACTGGTTGGATAACATCTTCTAATCCTACCATCTGTCTCCTGATTGGCTAAGAAATTGTTCATAAATTGGGCTCGTTATAGTCCTGCGACTGACACTTTTTTAGAAGCTTTTTGAGCGGAGATCAATAAACGGAGAGACTTGGTTTCTTCTCATGCTTGCACTTCGCGGTTGTACATTTTGGTCCTTATTCTATTTCCTCATTGCAGCAATCCACAGACAGAAATGAGCAGCAGGAAAGTGAGTGGACAGTCAGCCTCCCCCAGCTTATTTTATCGAATTCAATTCAAAATCTATCTAGCACTCATATAGTACTTAGTTCTTATGCGAGTGCTCTGATTAGTAGGCCTGTTTTTTGAAATAGCCATGTTGGTATTCATCAATGATCCATTGTTTGATTACAACATTTTCCTGTCACTGCTAAGAATCAACTGTGAGATTGGCTCCTTAGATCGAATCGTTGAATAATCAAGAACTCGGGGTTACCTCTTGGAAACGAGATGGCTGTGCTAAGCGTCACTTTGGGGCTGAACAACTGCAACTGCGTCAAACCTGATTGTACACTCATAAAGCAACTTGAAGACGTTTTTTCTTCTTCGCCTATCCTAGCTCCGCTGCGCAAGCCTTCCCAGCAGCTGATTGGCTGTGAGCTAAGACCTACACATGATCCAGGGGCGTGTACCCTAAAGAGATGATGCATCAATATAAAGGGGGAATAAAGAGTGTATTTTTAAAGTGCCTGGCCACACTGGCTATACACATCTGACACCACTTGTCAGCATTATTAATACTGTAAAAGAACATATACCATGAACTATGTATCAGGTGATTCTTTGGGTGTTAATGGGACAGTAGACATTTCATAAACTTAGATGTTATGGGGCATACATCCTCATACAACGGTTGGTATGATATCTTACGAATTAGTTACTCCTTATTTTTCATGTGTCAATTTCTGCTTATTACATACTATCGGTCTTCACAAGAAACATCTTAGTTAGGTGTGGGCAACGTGTCTAGTTGGTTAGGTTTTGGAAAAAGATCATGTTTGGGTTTAAATAACTACGGAGGTGGCGTGACTTAAAGAACGGAAGTTATGTGACACACAGCAGTCTCTTTGGTGAAAGACGTTTTTTTTGTTTGGTAGTGTACAGTGTACAGTTTGTCAGAGTTTTACTTACTGTAATAAAACAGCGGCCTGCTGCTGCTGGAGTTATTGATGTAAATAAGAGCCATGAGAGTGGATCAAAACATTAAAGTTGACATAAAACCAAAACAAGGAGCTTAAAGACACTTTATGAATAATATTTCATGATATATTTAATTTGATATTCATTGTTTCTCAGACAATTGTAATCATGGCAGGGTGGAAAACCTCTGAAGCAGCATTACAGGAAACTAAAACTCTCCACTGACTAATTCATCTTTTAAGGCTACCAGCTCTTTAGGCAGATTGACCGTTCGGTTCCATTCAAACTTTAGTGTGATTCATTTCATACTCTGCAGGTGTTTGTTTGGTTGATTGACGAGAACGATCACTTTCTGGTATTGCTGATACAAATACACAACAACAACCAATCCACTCTTTCAGACCCACTGAAACTAGTGCAGTGTGGTTGGAGTCAAAGTTTTTAGAGGTCCCATCTGTCACTTATTCACTCACTAATGCATCACGCTAACAGATACATTCTTAACTGTGTCTGACTTAAGGATACTTTAAATCCTAAAAGTCTCTTCTTTTTTTTTTATTTCCCAGCGTTTTTGCTGTATGTATCCTGGCCAGGTTGGCCGGTCTAAAAAGCCAGTCGTCTCTGCCTGCCACTCCCTATGGGACTCCACATCGGCAGGATACCAACTGTGCTGCCAAAACAAAATGACTCTGGTGTGTCATGGAGTGGAACGCCACGCAAGTCCAGATGGAGGAACAGAAAAAAGGAGTCGAAGCGAGGGAGCGAGGGAAGGAAAAGAGTGATGGAGGAACGATGAAGGCAGGGCAGACAGAGAGAGAAAATGAGCACATACACACACACACACACACACACACACACACACACACACACACACACACACACACACACACACACACACACATACACACACTTCAGCTATGGAAAATAGCTGCATAGGTCTGCACTATCCTGAGGCAGAGGAAGGGATTGTGACCTTTCCTTCGCTTCAGGCCCCATCAGATCCATGGTCGCTTCCTCCTGACTGGAGGCTAGCAGCAGCAGAGCAGGATGGTGAGAGGAGGGGGACGAGGAGGAGGGGGGGGGACGGATGACAATAACTGAGAAATGTGAATTTGTCCTCTGCAATGTCACCACACTGGGTAATTGTGTAGTGTAAAGGCAGACTCGTTGTCTTTTCCCTTTCCCTTTCTCTTGCAGATGTAAATCTTCAAATCGCTGCTCTCCTCCGATAAGACGGAGCCGAGAAACTCCTTTTATTCCAGATAAGTCGTTTCTGCTGACCAGTGGGCCCACTATGAACACTGATGCTGAGCCAGGACTCCATTGTTCCCAGTGAACAATGAAATACTTAATTATTAGTATTAGCAGTCTTTGTGTCTCACAGAGAGCTCAGCGTCTCGGCACTCTTTTCACCACGGAGACCGTCTCCCTTCAGGTCTCCCTTCAGGTCTCCCTTCAGGTCTCCCTTCAGGTCTCCCTTCAGGTCTCCCTTCACGTCTTCAGGTCTCCTTCACGTCTCCCTTCAGGTCTCCCTTCACGTCTCCTTCCGTCCCTTCAGGTCTCCCTTCAGGTCTCCCTTCAGGTCTCCCTTCAGGTCTCCCTTCAGGTGATCAGGGTTTTTGTCAAGACCGAGCCAGGACAAACTTTTGATTTGTGACAAGCTTCTTCACCTCCATAAACTCTTAAAAAACTTTACTTAAAAGCTAATTCCCCACCAGTTTCCAGTCTTTATGCAATGCTAAGCTTCATATTCACTGTACAGACATGAGAGTCTAAAAAATAAGTCAAACTATAATCTTTAAAGTTTTTTTCATTTTCTAATGTCCTTGCTCCTTCTTACCGAAGTCACTCCATTATCTCTGAGATGGATAAACAGCTTTTGAGGGTAAAACATTCAGAAACAACCTGCTGTGTATTACTTGCAAATTGCGACTCCCCTCCTGTTTAGTGATGCAAAGTGATCCGGTGGGGTCTCCTATGAAACGATGCAAAATGCAAAATGCAGTGTGGAGGCTTCTCAGCGACGGGGTTTATTTGTTTACAGCTACTATGATAACGACTCAGACACAAAGCGGTAAACGGCGTTAATGATTCATGGATGAAATATATCACACACGTACTGTAGCTATCTGTTCACGCTCTGTTAATGGCATCTTTTGCACGTCTCTCCCATATGTGAATGAAAACATGCATGACCGCTACATTTATTAGAAGCTGTAGAAAGGTCAGAGGTCAAGCAGCAGCTCAAGCATTGCAGTAATACACACACACACACACACACAACACATACACTGGACTTACAGCTTCCAAACTTGAGGGGGCACGCATGTCCATCCATGGGGAAGTCCACAAGCTTCATGGGACACTGAGCACTGATGGTCAACCTGTTGCAGTCCAGAGAAGAGTTGCTCAATTAAGAGACAAATAGACACACACACTCACACACACACACTAAATGTTAGCATGCACTGTTGTAAACTAGCAGTAGAGAAATCACAGCAATTGGTTGCAGAGCCTACGGTTGGTTATTGTGACATAAATCTCCATCAGCGATGAGATAGAGGGCTATCACACCAAAACCTTCTCATTTAAGAGGTAAAGGAGCAGTTACGTGACTGTTATATTGTACTAAAGTTTTTAAACGTTTGGCAGCCTCTGCACTGCCTCCACACAGCTCTGCACTGTTTACACAATATGAGCCAGTGGGTTTGGACTTCACAGCAAAACTGCACAATCGCTTTAAATCAAACAAAGTCTGTTTTTCTTTTTTAAATCGGTGCGAACACAAAAATATTTAAAACGAATTATGTGATGATACCCATCTTACCAAAATAAATATTCAAGTAGTAGGAGAATAGACAAACCCCAATGATGAAGTTCAGGCCAAAGTTATAGCTTTGAATATTCATCATCAGGTGTTTAATGCCAATAGACTTAATGTGACATTACATTACAGTCATTTAGCAGACGCTTTTATACAAAGCGACTTACAATCAGTAGTATATTGCATATCATTCACCCATTCACACACTGATGACAGGCTACCATCAAGGTGCCACCATCAGACTCTAACTAACATTCATGCAACATCCAGTCCACACCGATGGCAAGGCTTCGGGAGCAACGTGGGTTTCAGTGTCTTGCCCAGGGACACATCGACTGCCGAAGCCGGGTATCGAACCACCGACCCTCTGATTGGAGAACTACCTTGCTCTCCACTACGCCACAGCTGCCCCTGTGGTGATGTAGTATCGTACAGTACCTCATGGTGTACAGGATGGTGCCGTTCTTCATGATGCGGAAAAGCTTGTTGGGGGCCGTCATGTTGTGAGCCACGGACTTCTTGCCGTTCCTGAAGAAGGTGTCCGGGGTCCAAACTTTGGTCACCATCAGGTTGTTCAGCCTCAGGATCTCTATGGGGCCCTCGTACCTCAGCCTCCGGTCCACCCACGTCTGCCGAAAGAACACGTCCATCGTGTACTCCTAGGACAGGGAGATTGGCGAAAGCAAGAGAAAACATCTGAGGTCACGTGGGTTGGAACGATATCGCTCCGTGATTATCTGAATCTTGTTTTTGAGGGAACAATGGTTTCCCCTGTGCTCTTCTGTGATGACCAGATGTTTAACAAAGCAAGTATTAACAGTATTAATACAACAAACACGTGTGTTTAACTCCATTCAAAGCGTGGGTACGTACCATTTCAACATCCGAGACAGGCCCAAAACTGGTCACATAAATGTCCGTCTTGACCTCAGTCACAGTTCCTATTGAGCCAATGAAACAGACAACAAGTGTCACATTTCATTTCCCCATTTTAAACCCTGCAGTGATGTCACAGTCCAGCCTCAGTGAGACTCCAGTCTTAAACACTTCATATCAAACCTGCAGCTCATCAAACCCAGAAGACATGCAATAGCTTATATAGAGCTGTAGGGCCTTTGCATAATGGAATGGAGGAAAAACAGCTTTAAAGATGTAAAAGCATAATCCTGCGTGATTTCTTTCTACCAGTGAATGAATGTGGAGGCAGACCATTGTCTATAATTGCATAAGATAAGCAAAGCTACAGCGCATGCATGTCTGTTGACAGACTCTATGTTAGAATGACGCTGGTTCTTAACAACTTGGAGACACGATGTACAGAAAAACCAAATCCGCACTTTTAGCACTTGAAGTTCCATGCATCAAACGTTTGTCCTGCAACATACACACACAAACACACAAACACACACACACACACACACACGCTGGTTATATAACCACATTCGCTTAAATGTGTGAGCTTACAGGCCCCTCTTCCCTCGGCAAAACTACCAGGCTTACAGGATCAAGTCTGAACCATTGCGTGTGTTGTGACATACTAAAGCAACATGTTCTATATGATGCAAGTCTCCCACTCAGAGAGAAAAATAAAATGTATGCTGACGTGTTTTTGAGGGCCTAAAGATTGTAAAGCCATTTGATGCAGATTTATGATTTAAAGGGACAGTTCACCCCAAAATTGGGAATATAGGAGTCTATTTTTCCTTTATGTTTTGGTGTGAGTTGTCTTGCTTTGTAAGCAACTGCTCACAACAAGGTCTGTGGATTATTTTCAGCAACCGGGTCATGATTTCTGAAATGAGACCCTGCTGTTGAGTTTTTCAAATGTACTTTTTGCCGGTTTACACAAGTCAATATAGTCCCATTTTATTAGAGAGAAGGCAGACATCTCTATGTCAGATATCTCCAATAATATGCCACTCACAACAAAACAATCTAGAATTATAAATAGCACTACAGGTGGGAGCAAAAATGTCCATTTTTTATTTCGGGTGAACTGTCCCTTTAAGTCTATACAAATCAAACTGACTTAAAGGGTGTATTTGGTGCTCAATAGTGACTTAACAGTTTATTGCACTGTTTGAATATCATAGGCATGAAAAAAAGTCAAAGAAAAACTAAAATGTAAGTGTTTTAGAGGTGACATACAGTGTGTGTTTGCTGTTTAATGGTGGCTTTACAGCTACCTTTATTGCACCTATTATATACCGTTTTAAGCTGCTATGGCACACAAAAAAAGTCAAATAAATGATAAAGTTGCATCTTCCTTCTTTTAAAGAGAAGATGTCATGTGATTGCTATTGGTAGTTCTAGTATGCAAAATGCTTCCTACTGCACAAAATGCAGTTTCCTTCTTCTACCTACCGCCGAATCCAGGTCGCAGCCTGTTGTCATAGCCGTCCAGAAGTCGGTCCAAAATGCGAGTAAAATTCTCCGGATAAATCCTTTCATCCTTCTTTGTTTGTCCGGAGATTTTCTTAACACTAGAAAGAAGAGAAGAAACAAAAAAGAATCAGGGTACCATAACTTCAGCTCCAAAAAAAAAAAAAAAGAAGAAGAGGAAGAGGAGGAAGAGGAGGAGCGGGAGGTTTCAGCACCGCGGACAGCGGCGACACTTTGGGACTCACCAAGTGGCCAAACAGAAAAAGTAGAGGAGGGTCCGGATGGAAGCGGGCCACATCGCTGTCGCCGTCTCCTTCTTCTTCTTGGCAGAAAGCATCTCTGCATGCCATGCTTCAAGCCTCTTCACATCTCACCCCGACACACGCCCCACGTGTCCCGGGGAGCAGCGGGAGAGGGACGCGGCGGCACCGGGGAGAGCCTCTCTGCAGTCTCTCCAGACGGGCACAACACACGCACACGCACCTGCACACGCACGCACGCACACGCACACACACACACACACACACACACACACACACTACACCTTCAACCCCCAGCCCCGGTCACCTCTTGTCCGGATCCGAGGTGGTGCTGCTGCTGCTGCTGGCGTCCAGAGAAAGAAACAATCCTCTCTCTCTCTCTCTCTCTCTCTCTCTCTCTCTTCACTCTCTTGTTTGCTTCTCTGTCTCACCCTCTCCTCTCCATCCCTCCCTCCCTCTCTCTCTCTCTCTCCTGCTCACCCCCCTCTCTGCCTGTGTTTGCTTTCTCCTTCTCCCTCTCACACACACCTGCTCTGGTCAGGACACAGATTTTAGACGTGCACTGCTTTGAAAATGACTTCAGTAGAGTCATGCCCCCCCCCCCCCCCAAAGCCCTCCTCCTCCTATGTCAAAACTGGAAAAGGGTGGAGGCAGATAGGCCCGTTCATCTCCTCAACACCCGTCTGAGTATTTTAGGTGTTTCCTGACAGCATCACCCCCCCCCCCCCCCCCCACAGCCTTTCACAATCCCACATAAAGAAAAAAAAAAAAAACTTCCATTGGAGGACTTATTTTCCCAGATGTGTTCCCAGCGTGCCCTTTGACCTCCCCCCACCCCAGCATCAGTCAGCGTCCGCCGCTGCCTCTGCTTTGTGCCGACGCTAAACGCAGCCTAGGTTGCCTACATGTTGAACTAGTTTCAGCAATGCATTGGTGAGCGCCTGTATTAGGATTCAAATGGGTCAGTCTTGTCGCAATCACACAATCACACACACACACACACACACACACACACACACACACACACACACACACACACACACACACACACACACACACACAAAGGCACACAGGTACTGTAGAGGAACTGGGACAAGCCACATGCTGCTTCACAGATTTTTCTGCACCTGGGACAAGCACAAGACCTTCACTGTGTGTGTGTGTGTGTGTGTGTGTGTGTGTGTGTGTGTGTGTGTGTGTGTGTGTGTGGCTCTGAAGGTGAAGTGCGGGTAGATCTCGCAGGATAAACAAGATGTCTGGGTTCCACCACACTGGCTTTCCTGATTAGTTTTGAAGTGCATACAGTATAAATGCATACACACACACACACACACACAAACTGGACTAAAACAGAAGCCACTTAGTGCAAAGGGACGTCGAGGAGACATTATGCTGATACGTTTACATGCAGGGCTGAAGTCATGCAGTGTAGTCTTATAACGCAGCTCCCAATCCCCTGCACAGCCGCCCACCCCGTCCTCCCACAATACACTAGAGCAAGGCGGCTCTGTGGGGGATGAGTAATATGCGTGCTCTTTGTGGGGGCAGGCTTTCGTCCAAGTGATTTCTGTTTTTGTTTCTTTTTATTTGTCAGAAATTTGATTACAATATGCTCTTCTTAACGACAGCACTTTCGGAGCACTGTAGGAAAAAGGTTGTAATAGTATTTTAATATTCAACAGGAGTCGAATTCCTGTAAATGTCAGAAGTACAGTTTTAGGAAGAAGTCCCGTCGGCCTTATTATTATGCCACGCTGACCTTTCCCTGTAAGTCAGCCCTGTGTTTGAACTACAGTACATGATGTATTATTGTGTTCACATTTGTGGCCGTGAGTCACAAGCTGCGTACAGAGCACTAAATAATTCTTAGAGGTTTCTCATTTAATTTCTGTTTTATTGTGTGTGTGTGTGTGTGTCTCCGACAGAGTTTGTCCTGAGATTCCTTGAAACAGGTTATTCTGCTTTGTAAGCTTTATGCCCCGCAGCAGAAGGAACTGCTATGATAACCTAGTTCAGTGTGAGCGTGTGTGTGTGTGTGTGTGTGTGTGTGTGTGTGTGTGTGTGTGTGTGTGTGTGTGTGTGTGTGTGTGTGTGTGTGTGTGAAGGAGAAAGGTAGACGAGGTGAGGCACAGCTCTGTGATGGCTGCTGCTCGTGTTGTGAGGGGTTGAGGGCCACGGCAGCAGAGGGGCATTACATTACCTCCTGGAGGATCCACTCCGGGCCTGATGACAGCCTTCAGAGAGTCCCAACCTGACGACACACATACTCACGCACACACACACACACACACACACACACACCTACAGCTGCTGCAGCAGAGCTTGTTAGCTGGAGCTCAGAGCACATGAAAGACTGCTGTCTTTACTGTGTGGCAGCTACAGCGAGATCTCATTAACTCTGCAGATACCGATTTTTAGACTAGCAGTCCAATAATCCTCGTTATCATTCTTTCGATCGGCAGTAAACAGAAGTGAAATGTAACGTTTACTATCATACAATTTTGAGGTAATCACACTTTTTAAAGTATTTAATTTCTGTCAAGTATCTTAAAAGTATCACTTTTTACTTTTAATGATATAAAATATGATCCCAACCTACAAAAATACAAAACACTTTTGCTTTCAGACGTAGTGCATGTTCAGCCATACAGTACGATTCTTTACTATTATAAACCGACGCTAACACTGTGTCTGCTTAAGCTCCCAGGAAAGGAGCTGGGCTGTGAAGCTATTTCCTATTAATGGTCACATGGGGTTATTGCAACTTCCGCATTTAATATGTGATGCACATTGGTCCGAAAAAGTGTTTTCCCCTGTACAAAATCCCTGGAAAAAGAACGGCTGTAAAATAAAAACAAAAACCCCCCAAATGACTCCTTCTACCAAAATGTTATCCATTACGTACAATGACATTTGGAAAGTTTAAGAAGGCTCTATGATTAGATTACTCCAATCGTAATCACCCTTGGCTAAGCCCCGCCCCCGCTGCTACTCCTTAAAGCTCAGATACCATGGAGCCCACACTGTCACTAACTGCATTTAATGAACAAAATATGATCACATTTTTGAAAGAACTAAAAAAAGTAGTTTAAGAGAGAAGCAGACAGAAGAATTTACAATATGTGTTTGAAAAAAGCCTACAGGTCACAGAATAAAATCAGCTGACAATCGTGACAAAGGATAATGAAATTAAGAAACAATACTGTTCCCTTAAACGCAGTTACGTCTTTATTCGTGGTTACAATTGTCAAAACGCAAAAGCAGCATTTGTAGACATTAAGTATACCTTCAGAAGCTAGCGTAGCATAGAAGTGCTAACCCTCAGTATTTAGTGTGGTGTACCTTCTTTCTGGCAAAGCTCCACACGCACATATAGTATGAGTGAAACACAAGTTGTAACATGGATTGTGTGGACAGCTGTTTTGGTATAATAGTAGCTTATCTGTTTAATCAGGTGCACATGCGACGACAAGTGAAAAACACGCCTGAAACGCATCGTGTGTACACCCGCTGTAAGTCACCTTTTAGCTCTGTTTTGGACTCCACCAACTCCAGAGGGAAATATGAATACTGCAAACTGTGTCTATCGGTTGCTTGGTGGATAGGTAGCGTACAGTTGGTTTATCAAACTGTTTTGTCTGAAAACAGCTGCGTGCTAATGCTAGAAAACTAGATGCTAGGAGCGTCACCAGTGAACCAAATGTAAAGTTATGGGCCGTAAAAACAAATCAAGAACTGAAGGGAAATTCAGAGTTGGTGATTATTTGTCACTGTGAGTGACGTGTTTAACTTTATACACGATCATTTGATCCATTGTTAATATTAATGTATTGAGAAGTGCAGTTTTACGTTGAGTTAAGCTTAATAAAGTTATGTTGAGCTTCAGTTAGGTTAAGTTAAACTAAGTTAAGTTTTGTCAAATTAAGCCCTGGCAGGCGGAGGCGGGAGGCTTATAGAAGCTTAGATATCTCAGCCAATTGAAAGTATTGTTGGAGCATGTAAGTCTTTCCTACTTCCTGCTTGCTCAGTATCACAATAAAAGCCTCTGGCGACTGATCGGCAGGTCACTACATCTCTATCCTCAGTGTGTGATGGATCTTTGTAAAACTCACAGCTCAGACCTGCAGCCCACACTGTTTGTGCATGAATGCAACATGTGCCTACATGAGATACCAAATCGTGTTCTCCTGTCTGATATAGCCTGAATAGAATAATTGAGTGAGTCACTGTGAAAATACTCTCACTTTTGACAGCATTTATAAAAACGTTGCTGTTGTTTATCCCCCTGCATCGAGCCGAGCCACTCTGTTTTCTGGGCTTGTTGAGTTGTTGAGGAAAGAGAGCCGTAATGGCCAGGTAGGGAGAGAGCAGCTCTTTTGCGCTGGGGGTTACGATTGATGAGGCTCATTCTGGCAGTGCAGGAAGCTAATGAGTCAGAACCACGAGTCAAGCTGTCGGGAAATCACACCACCACAAAAAAACAAAACACAGCCCAACGAGACATCTTCAACACCAAACAAATGCAGGGAGAGAGACACGCAGACTGAAAATGAGACAGCAGAGAGCAGAGCTTATGCCACTGATTCACTTCAGCTGTAATTATTTTCTTTAACGTGCATTTCACATTAGCGGTGCTCAAACTTCAATCTGAAAGTGAATGTCAGCACATTTGCACTCAGTCTGATGAAGTCAATGTGTCTCTTTCTGGATTTCCCTAACATTTAAGGCATAAATAAACCACATCCTCATCAATCCTCCTCCTCTCTACTTTAAATGGGCGATCAGTTCTTAACACATCAGGGACCAGAGTGCCACATTAGACCTGTAGAGTTCCAATGTTAAAGCTGACTGTATTAGTGCTTTGTGCAACTTCACATGTTTTGATTGGTGGATGCTCTAAGTTTAAAGCTGCATTAATGGATTTTTTAGCCACTTGGGGCAGCAGAGCAAGCAGTCCTGCTCCAAGCATTACATTACATTACAGTCATTTAGCAGACGCTTTTATCCAAAGCGACTTACAATCAGTAGTATATTACATATCATTCACCCATTCACACACTGATGACAGGCTACCATGCAAGGTGCCACCATCAGACTCTAACTAACATTCATGCAACATCCAGTCCACACCGATGGCATTTATTAAACTGGCAACACTGACGACAATGGAGAACTTACACTTATATTTTATTGAATATTTATTAAATAACTATTTTTAAAGGCCGCTAATTTTAAATATATTTTTAAAAAATCTCACGTCCTGGAGTGCCTTCACGTACCCCCAGGGGTACACGTACCCCATTTGAGAACAGCCTTCGGGAGCAACTTGGGGTTAAGTGTCTTGCCCAAGGACACATCGACTGCCGAAGCCGGGTATCGAACCACCGACCCTCTGATTGGAGAACTACCTTGCTCTCCACTACGCCACAGCCGCCCTAGAGCAGTGGTTCTCAACCTTTTTTCAGTGAAGTACCCCCTGTGAAATACTTTTTTAGCCAAGGACCCCCTAACCAGCGCAAAGCATTTTTGGTTGAAAAAAAGATGTAATACTAAGCGCTCTGCCATCAGTGTCTGATTTATTAAACTGGCAACACTGACGATTGCATTGTTGCATTAAATTCAGTTTATGAACTTACACTTATATTTTATTGAATATTTATTAAATAACTATTTTTAAAGGATTTTTGAATGGATGCTAATTTTAAATATATTTTTTAAAAATCTCACGTACCCCCTGGAGTGCCTTCACGTACCCCCAGGGGTACACGTACCCCCATTTGAGAACCACTGCCCTAGAGGATAAGATTTGATAACTTCGGTATGCCCCTGACTTTTTATGCAGAGCCATCATCAGGTCATAACTACATTTGTCCAATATTTCTGTTTATGAACAAATAGCTACAGAACTAATCCCACCTTTTTTAAAGCCGATGAGATTCATCAGAAGCTACTTCTGGGAGTAGAGCTGCTGATGAATTCAACTCTTTATGTAGCAGCAACCATATATACAAATAAAGGAGGATCGTCCTCAAAGGGGCATGGTTTGTTGCATTGCATATTCACATAAGGGGATTACAATGTGCCCTGGTGCACAGACATGAAAAATGCCCTAACGACTCACAGAGGAGCAAGACATACAGACTTTATAGTTGTTAAACCTCTTTTTGTTTTGTTTTGTGACTTGTTGCAGTGGTAACGCATATCACTGCAGTTTTGTGTCTCTTTGTAGCCATGTTGTGTCTCTTTGCAGTTGTTTCGAGTCTCAGTCGGTACATCCCAAGTCTCTTATTTGTCGTTTCCTCGCTCCGATACTTGAACCGGAAGTCAGCATTGTTCTGCGCCGCCATCCTCCGAGGAGCGAGGATCGAGGAGCGAGGAGGGATCTCCGAGGAGCCATGAGCGAGGATGCACGAGGGCATCCTTCCAGGAAGTGTTGTGAGGGCCGACACCCCCCCTCATTGTTCATCAGTTATTTGATTGGACGCTGCAGCCGATCGTACTGATCTGATATAGCTCATCATCACTGGAGTTTCATACCAGAGTGATGACAGATCACAGATTGAACAGATTAAAAAGTCAGAGAGAGAGAGAGAGAGTTGGAGAGTCTGTCTGTTTGTCAGTAGAAACACTTTTTACATCATTTATCTTCATTTCCATTCATTCATATGAGGCTAATAACTCCTGAGTGTAGGTTTCATGAGTTATGTAATTCCAATTTACCCCGAAACATTGAGCCTAATAAATTAATTCCAGTGTTTAGGAGAAACCATAATCATATTCTTGATCATTTAATAATGACTTCACAATCCGAATTTCAAAACATACAGACGTTAATAATTAATAAATAAGACAAACGCATTCCGCTGGTAGAAATCGGTCCTGCGCTTATGAGCAGGACAGAGAACACAATATAAATACACAGAACACAGTATAAATACACAGAACACAGTATAAATACACAGAACATAGTATAAATACACAGAACACAGTATAAATACACAGAACATAGAATAAATACACAGAACACAGTATAAATACACAGAACACAGTATAAATACACAGAACACAGTATAAATACACAGAACACAGTATAAATACTCAGTGCAGTTTCTTAAACAGGTACCAGGTTGCAGAGAGAAATACATTTCTACTCTGGCAGTGATGATTACTTTGTTTCATTATTAATATTAGTACAGTGATCATGTGTGCAGACATAAAATCAAAAGTCTCTCCAGCTGTTAAAGCCGACTGACAGCTGATCCAGCTGTGATCAGCGGCCGCCGTCATCAGAAACAGACGTCGCTTCACGTGGCGCTACAGAGGAAAGGACGTCTCATTTCTCTTAAAACACATTTCCTCGTTTCCTCTCTCCTCGCAAGGAAACGACGCAAGTGAGGGAATCGAGGATGCAATTTAAGAGACTTGGGAGGTACCCTATGTGTTTGTCTTGCCTCTTTTTGTAGTTGTTTTATTGTCTTTGTAGTCATTTTGTGTCTCTTTGTAGTTGTTTGATTGATCTATGTGTTTGTCTTGCTTCTATTAATAGTTATTTTGTGTCTTTGTGTGTTTTTCTTGCTCTCTTGTAGATGTTTTGTCCCCTTTGTAGTCATTTTGTGTCTCTTTGTAGTCATTTTGTGTCTCTTTGTAGTTGTTTTGTGTCTCTATGTGTTTGTCTTGCTTCTCTTTGTAGTTGCTTTGTCCTCTTTGTAGTTCCTTTGGTCTCGTTGTGGTGGTTTTGCTTTGCATTGTTGTTTATGTTGTCCCTTTGTCGTCTTTTTGTAGTTGCTTTGTGTCTATTTGTTGCTGTTTTGCTTCGCTTTGTTCTTGTTTTGGTCTCTTTGTTGTCGTTTTGCGTCTCTTTATAGCTGTTCTTGTTTTTTTGTAGTCATTCTGAGTCTCTTTGAGTGACACTTACAGGCCTTTCACTCCATGTTTGGATTTCAATCATCAATACATTTTGAAATCCGAAATGACAGTGGTTATTTTACTGGGGCTGCTGCAGTTTCACTAATCCAATAAGATCCTTTTTGCCTTTCAAAAAAAAAGAAAAACTCCAGATTGCAAGTTAATCCATTTGCTTCATATTAAACTTGGCTGACGTCCACCATGGATGCATTTATCCACTGAGGCTGCACTTCCATGCCTCACTCAGCAGTTGGAAAACCCAGCTTGCTTTAATACAGGCTGAGGCAAACATGAGCATGAATATCGTCCTTCAGCTGAAAGACGGGGATGTTGTTTTGTAGCTGACCATGACCTCTGACCTTCCAGTAACCGCGGAGGAGGAGCCATAAGGAGAATCTCGCCCCAGGGTTAAAACAGCATAAAAAAAACACCTTCACTGACATAAAAGTCTATAAAAACAACAACAATTCCACTCATCCATGTTCAGAGGAAAGAATATTGACATAAATCCTTTCCTTCAGGGGTTCTAGTTACCACCTCACAGCCCACATTGCTGTTGGCCGGTTCCTCCCTTTATTAAGACTTTGTTGAAACAATGGGAAGATGTGACTGCAATAGATGAACGTCTTCACATCGAGTCTATAACCTTGTATGAGTATGATTGACAAATTAACACCTGTCCTCTGAAGCTGCTGTTGCTGCAGTCTGAAGGCTCTCCAATGGCCAAAAGGATCGTGATCATTTCCAGAGAAGCTTTCAGAAATCAGTGCCTTAATAACCCAACTCTTATTTAGTACTCTTTCTTCAGTGCTATTACTGCCCACAATCCTGGGGAATTAAGTCGTTTCATCCACAGGAAGCATCATCCTGAACCATTATCTACTTGTGAATCTGATTGGGAGTCATTTATGCTCTGCAGTGCCCTGAAGGCCTCTCATCTGCTTCGGTAAGCCTGCCCGCCCATTACATGCAAATACTTGACAACACTTAAGTGCCCTATAATGTACAGATGACAAATTTCCCTCTCTCTTGGCAATTCTGTCACCCTTACATGAAGTTTATGTCTGGGCTGTTGCGCAATGGGAAACCAACCAAAGAGGTGGGCACTGAGCTAAGCTTTGGTCAGAAGTGCACTGCATCCATCACCTCAAAACAGCCTCCTGAAAGTTAGGACTTTAACTTTAATTATTTTTTCTGTCAATCTCCAGTCAATTAAATAAAGTGTCCACCATAAGAAGCGTCCACTAGTTTACCTTAATGACCCACCGCCCTGTTGGTCTGACCTCCCGGGGTTCCAAGTTTAGGCATTGCCCTAATTTAAAGGGATAGTTTGGTTTTGGGAGAATTGTGCTATTTTTTTTCCCATTTGCAGTAAAACTTGTTCACACCTCCTTTATATTTATGCGAGAAGCTGTGCTGAATGCCAATGAAAAAGGAGTGATTGATGGGAATTTTTGGTAAATTCTGACAGGTTGAGATTGCAAATAAACACAAAGACACAAAGACACATTCCCACACAACACATTCTGAGCCCAATGTGTGAAATACCACAGCTCAGTCAGTTCTCCCGAGCTTCAATCTATGACGCTCTACGTAACCCTCTAGAGTCAGTTATGGACGTATCAGCGACAGAGTGTCAATACATCTTTGTCCATTGCCCCCCGCACATGGTTAGTGTGTCCATTTCTAGCAAGTTTAAAGCTAACGTCTGTATGGAGGCAGCTCTCAAATTTGCTTTCTGTTAACCAACTCAAAGCTCACGCTGTATCTCTGTCTAATACACAAACAGAAATGGACAGTTGAGGTGTCAGAGGGAGTAACGCTGTAACTATTTTGTTGTCATTCGTCTTCACACTACTTCTAAAAGCATCTGTGGCTAGCAGCTATTGTCATATAGGTAGAGACGGTGTAAGTGAGCAGAAGTTTTGGTTTTGGTTAGTGGTGCAACAGATCATTGTCAGTCCGTGATTCGTGATCCGCGTTGTGGCCCCCTCGCGGTTCGGCGTGCATGTGAACTGCGAATTAATTACACAATTTAACGTTAACATCACAGTGTGAAATAAAGTTTTACTGACGATCGTTATCTGTAGAAATAACTGTGTGGACATCGGCATTTATGCTTTCTGTTCACCGATCCCTGATAATGTCACATTGTAAACAACCAATTTGTGTATAAATCGACAGGAGGTGAGCCAGTAACCATGGCAGCATCGCTTACGGTGGCAAAATAAATTGCCTAGAGACTTGTAGACCATCTGCTATAACCAAAAAAAAACAGATCTGTATATAACAATATGGCTCATCAATGATCTGCAATTATTGTCGGTGGCAAAATAACGTGATTGGGGATCTCTAAAAGTTATGCTTGCCCCCCTTTTTCTATTGTGTTGATTGGATCCGTGACTCCAATCCGTGATACTATCCGAGCTGTCAGTTTTAATGATGCGTTCCATTAGTTTTGGTCTTTGTAGTGGTGTCACGATATACCAGTTTTGACCACAATCATGATATTAAAAGAATTGATTGAAAATGTATTCTGTGTTATCTGTTAATATTGTGTAAATTACCCAGCGCCTGTTAAAATGTTTTTTATACACAGTATGGTTAGTTATGGCTCTCTCTCCACCTCCCTATTTTGAGTGTAATTCATTAGCCAAAAAAGAGACAAAACGCACATGTTAAAGAATGAATTTCACTGATAGAATTATTATTGTTTTTTCAAACTACGTATATATATCGAAATACTGTTGTTATCCTGAATTGTTTTGTCCACGATAATCGTGTAGTGCAAATCATATATTCTGACAGCCCTAGTTCCTTATATAGACAAGTGTATGTTTTTAAACAGATACATTCTTCTGTCTGTGTGCCTCCTTTCTCTGACCCATATAATGTTCCAATGTGCTTCTTTTTTTTTTTTTACACAGACATAAATGAGGCGTTCATACATTTATAGATTGTTTCTGGTGATGATTTTGAATCCGTCTGTAGGGGACGTGGCCGGTGGGAGACGCAAGAAGAGGCGTAAATGAAGGTGGGAGAAGGTTTGCCCTGCAGCAAATGGTGTTTGAGTGCAATGTGTTTGTGTTTGGAAAATTTTATTCTTCTACGTTTGTATATTGAATCTCAAATACCTTACAGTTGGTTTGAATCCCATTAATGACATTTTTCTCTCTGTGCTACCGAAAATGAACAAATCCCATCCACTGGAAAAGGCTCACAGCATTTTCTGGTGGAAGACTTATTGGAAAACAGGGTCCCAGTTTGCTCCTGCTCCGCTTCCTCAGTCTTCTCCACAGCAGCCGGGCCCCCCACCGGCAGCAACAGATGTAGCCACAACACTTTACTGAGCCGTTTTGCTGAGCCATGGCAGAAACAGGGTGACACCAGATAACCTTGGTTTCGCAGACAGAGAACACACACACACACACACAAGGGCAAACTAGGCATGTCATTAAATGGCAACTGTGTCGTAATTTTCATTTCTGCAGGCAACATGAAGTCAAGAGACCAAGTTTGGATGTCAATTTTGGGAGGTGTTTGTCATGGTAGGGACATTATGGGCTCTTCCAAAAAGTAAAAAAAAAAACACCCTATAAAGAAAACAATATGTCCTTGCAGAAAGTCCCTTTAAGAGACATTTATACCTGAGCAGATGTGACGAAAAACACTTAGCAGACTGTTCCAGCGCCCTACAGGCATTTTAGCATCAGTAACCTGGAGCACATATATTATCCAGCCGCTCCAAACTCAGAAGATTGGGCTAATGAATTCAGTTCAGCTGTGATGGGATCCTCATCTCTGCAGTCGTCACCAGATCGTTAAGTTCGCCAACATGGTGCTATAACGCCTTGGCCAAACTGATCTCTAGTTTCCCTGAGCCTTTTTTAGCTCTGTTTCTACCTCTTCCAAATGTAAAAAAAACTAACTAATCAGAAATTATGACAATATGACATATTTGTAATAAGTGCCTAATTTCTTTTGTTGTATATCGTCCCATTTTCACTCCATTTGTCTTAACAAATGTAATTCTTTCCAAACACTTTGGATGAAAATGTACCCTAACCTTGTCATTGGAAAAAGTGTAATTTATTAATTTGCGCCCCCTGCCCTTCAGAAAGTCTGTGCATGCAACTATCACTCATAGCATAATTATAAAACAGATACATTCTTCAATTCAATTCATTGTTATTTGTGTAGCCCAATATCATGAATCAGAAACACACTTCCTATGTTACATAATTCTGCGGGTTTTTCTATTACAAAATATGACAAATTTCTGATAGATCACTTGTCTGATCATGGCATCTATATATCCAGCCCAGTATCACGGCAGTTAGTGAAATAGTCATGAAATGGAATGTATTGGTTTTTGTGTAAATGGAGACGAAATTGTGTTTCTTTCCGAGTTGCTCAGGACAATAGATATTGCAAAAGGAAAATCTAATAGGATCCCTTTTTGTGGTTGACACACTAATTAAATGCATCCACTTATAGTGAGTGCGACGGGAAGTGGATGGGTCCAACAACACAGGATTTTTAACCTGGGGACCAGTGTTTCACACCACATAGTCGGTTTATGTTTGTGGATTTGATGCCCAAACCTAACCTCCGTGACAGTTTTCCTAAACCTAATTATGTGGTTTTGTTGCCCTAACCTTACGTTCATTTTGTTGACTTAACCTAACTTTTTGAGTTATTTTAAGCCATAACATGTTTTTCAAAAAACCTAACTAAGTGGGTTTTGTTTCCTAAACATAACTTTTGTTTTTTAATGTAATGACGTCCTGAACAAAAAGTTGTTCCGAGCGAAACAAAAAATACGAACAATACGTGTCCCTGTACGTGAAACCAATAGATTGCATTTCCTGACTATATCACAAACTGCAGTGAGACTGTGTTGATATATCCGGGTTACAATGAACAGGCTTCAAGATGAAACTTCACCAGATAAAATGTGGACTACCTGAAGATCCCTACTACAGTATTGTAAAACCCAAGAGTGCATGTAACCAGGCAAAATCAATGCTGAATGCATCATCACCTATAATACCACTTGTAATCTGATGCTAAACAGGGTTTTAGTAAACTGAACACTTCCATACAAAATATAAGGTAATGTTGCATTGAGTGTATTCATTTTGGGAATGGTTGCAATGGCGGGATACATTCACATGTATCAAAGTGAAAATGTGATTTTGATCCATCGTAGCTCCTCCTCAGTTTCCTGGCCTGATTGCTGGGAAGATCTTGCTTCATTTTGCCTCTCTATTGAGGCAAGCACTGTATAAATAGGCACACTGGAAATAGATCCTCACTCTCAGAGGAGCCTCTCAGGAGAGGACCGATGGCCAGGTTTCCAACACTGAGATATAGGCCATACATTACAGACAGCTGGACTGCCAAGATGTTTTGTGGAATCCCTTCACTCTGAGAAGAAGGAGTTGTAAACAGTCAAATATCTGGAATCGGCATATCTGCCCGTTTTAGCAGATGTCTTTTATAGAGGAAACTTTGATGCACTGAATTCATTTCAAAAATAGATTCTTGCTCCTGCAGCTAAAAACATGTATTCATTTACTATCCATTTACTCTGCCATGCCTCATTTACTGTGTGCTATGACGTCCATTGCCGTTATCCTCAAAAGTGTGTGCAGGTCTCTTTACCCACCCTGTTTTGAGTAATGTTTTTGCAATTATATGTTTCACATGAGCGGACATGTTTCCCCTAAAGACGTCCATGTTCCTTTCAAGGCGCTAACGAACGATGATCTCACAATATCTTTCCGGATGCGTCAGATATTTGATGACTATGCAACTCCTGGGTAAACTTGTGAACTTTTTGATTAGATCCTTTTTTAGTTTTGATTCAGCCCGAGAAACTTCACTTGTCACTGTCAGAGAAAAAAAAATCAACCATATAGTCTTTGACTCAGAGTTAATAGCGAATGTTAGCTATTTATAGTCAACAAATAGACCCTGACTTGTTTCCTGTGAATACTTAAATGTTTGAAAACCTTGTAAAATGTGTAGTATTTAAATAAAAATTTTAACAATTGTATGCACACAGAACAGTTCAGTATATCACTGTTTAAAAACGATTCAAATTTAAAGCAGCAATTCAAAGTTATTTTGGGGGGAGAGAGAAACAAGCAGCAACAAGCACAACATTGACATATTATCATATAAAGCAGCGAATGGCAATACTTTTAGCAAACAGGTGCCTATTAACATATTTTTAGCTGCTAAATATATCACAAAGTTCAAAAGTTCATTACTATTAACTCTGTACCATTGGTATTGTAGGAAGCGTGCAGTGGGTTTGTCAGAGCTTGAAAAAAGCTGAATGGTGGTGCTGGATACAGTGCTGGTAAGAAACAACCAGAACAGTTTAACTAAAATGCTAAAACAGTTACGCTAAAACGCTCTGTAGCGCTGAGGGGAAAAGTGACTCCTTTCACAATCATTTGATGCATTTTTTATGTAAAAATATCAATTAATGCAGTTTTTTTTTTAAATTGTCAAGTCGTAGATGTAACTAATATAATTCAAGATCTGCATTTTTATGGATGTAGAAGCAAAAGACGAGCCAAATTACATCCATCACGGCGACAGATTTTCAGCATATTTCATTTACTGCCAGGTTGTCTATCATTTTTCTTTAAACATCTCCAATTCAGAGCGTATGAGTATTGTGACCACATCTGCTATGAGTTATCATGTCTGATTTGCACCAGTATTGTTTGCCAGCGTTCTGGCATGAGTGATGATCATCATGTCAGAGTCATTTAGGATGGTCCAGTTACACTGCCCACACAGTCAGAAGGTGCTGAATCTGATACCGGTGGAAGGCCTGTGGATCTTTATTTATTGACCAGGGACAGTGCACTTTAATGAACATTTCAGTTTTTAATGTGCAAGTAAACTAATAAGCAATTTTTCATCTGTAGTCCCTGGTTAAATTGGGATCAGATTTTTCAAAATGGTGCATTTGTCAATTAATAAAATTGCTTTTGATAATGAAAGGGGTTGTTTAGCAGTGAATGGAGTAGCTATGGTGTCATGTTGGCAAAAAAAGAGAGAGACAAAAAAACCTCCTCTCTGAGGAGTAAAATGGCTGCTGAAAGGAATCTAACCCAAATCTCCTTCATTTTCCGTCCCTCGACTGGCACAGCTCTTCAAAGGAAACTGATTTTCAAGCAATTGTCTTCTGATTAAATCCTAATCTATTTTTACAACTCAGTGAGGAGACAGTCTTCGTTATAATTCCTCTTTTACGCTGAGGTCTGTCGAACAGAAACCGGTCTTTCACTCAGGAGACTGTTGGTTATTCCCAGGTGTGTTAAAACAGGAATGTATTTGTCAAGTAACTTCCGTACTTTAGTAACGCCACCTCGGTAGATATTTTAACTCAAACTGTGACCTTTTCCTAAAACTAACCAAGTTGGGTTTTTTTCCTAAACCTAACTTTTCTCAAACCTAAGTAGTGTTATTGCCCAAACCAATCCAACTATTACACGATCTTTTCCTAAACCTAAATTTGTATTTCACGACCTATTTTTAACCTTACTAAGTAGTTTTATTTTCAAAACCTAACCAAGTTGTTTCCTGTGAAGATGGAAGTTTACGCATGTAAGAAGCAGAAATGATGTTGCTGGACTTTGGTAGAAAAATGCACAAAAAATGAGGAGTAACTTTTTTCCGTAAGATTTCATACTAACTGTTGTATGAGGATACGGCTCAATGTTTAGTCCAGGTGGTAGATTTGGTCAATTATTAATTGTAGGGTTGTTGTTTTAATTCACAGCTCTATATGTCAAGGTGTCTTTGATCAAGACACTGAACCCAAAATTACCTCCCAAATGTAAGTGACAGACTGTTAGTTTGACTGTCCTGTGGTGACAGAACTTACCTCTGGACACAGTGGAGCAATGGAGATACCGATTGGTACATTTATTTAAATGTACAGGGAACCGCAGATTATCAAAGTCAAACACATTATCTCTTAAATCCCACTGGAAAGAAAACAAATATCCAAGTTAAATAATTTAACACTATTATTATCCTCCCAGAGTCAATTTATCCACACTAATGGGTTTAAATAAAGTAAATTTGTGGGCCAAGGTGAAAGTACTCATTATCCTTTGTCATTAGTGGTGTATGTAGGAGGTGGATCCCATTATTCTCAACAGTCTGTATGGCAATTTCTAGGTTTGTAGTTGAAGTACTTCCTATTATGATAAATTTAAAATGCAAATAGGAAAGAACTGTTGAACAACATATACTGTGGGCATACTGTAGGTCAGAGGGAAATACTTTTGCATGTGCCTCAACACGAATAGTCCCCACAGATGGAATACAAAACTCTATTTAATTTCAAAAGTTCAATATTTTCCCCTTAAAATGTCCTTTTGCTGCCAAACAGTCACCCGAGTATCCAAATACAGACAGCATTTTCTCCAGACAAGACCAAGCGTCTGTCTGCTAACAAGTTTTTAATTATATGAGGATTAATTCTGCTGGGATCAAAGCCGACAGGCATGGACGGATCCCCCAAATATGCAGTTGTATATTCCCACAGCCACATGAACACATCACTCACAAGTACCTCAATTTGCAAATGGAAATGTAAACATGAAAGCATTAATTAATTAGGGCTTAGAGGACTAGCAATAAATGCAGTATTCATATATAGCCAGAAATAAGTCGAAGGTGTTCCGTTTGTATGTCTTCAGCAGCATGTTGAAGACATGATTTGGGACTTTTTTTTCTGAGTTATATGACTCAATAGTGATTCAGCTCAATATACATGGTGTTCAAGTGGTTAAGTTGTGAGAGAACCGCTTCTAGGCAGCAATATCAGCGTTAGGGTCGATGTCTAGAAGCAAGGCATACAGTTTAGCAACCTTCAAGCGGGTAACGTAATGCAGGAAATACAAAGCCAAAAGGACAGAGGAAAAAGATGAGGACTTTGGGAAAATCAAAAATGTTCCTCATACATTATAACATTAGGAACAAAAACTCTATTAGACTAAAATTACAATATATTATTATGTCATCCACCACAAAATGAACATGCATGTCCTCTGCCATTTATGACAACTCAAAGCTGACAACATCACAACTCGTGAACCCTGAGCTTTGAGAAAATGTCCAAGTACGACATTGTGAATATCACAAAAGAGGGGAGTTCGTATGGATTCTTCTCATGAACGTGGTAAACACTGCTCCATTGAAAAGCAGCATTATTTTCCTCTTAAAGCAGCTATAGCCTGTGTTGGGCTAGGCAAGTCACTTGAAAGATTGAATCAATTGTTCAACATTGGAAAATGTACACTTCATTTCGTTCGTTACCCAGCTCCGTCAAAAAATCATTTTAACAACGCCATAGCCCCCACACCCACAAGTCATGCGTTCTGTATTTAACACATGTAGAAAAAGAAAACAAGACACCACTGTGTTTTAACAAGCAGCCTACTGACTAGCAATAGCTAGCTAAACGTTAGCCGGAAGTCCTGTCCGCACTGTGAAGCCACTAGTTTCCTCTCCCTCCATCTCTAAACAAAACCCATTCTGGAACTGATAAGGGCAAGTAATGGCTAACGTTGGGAAGCCAGCTAAGAATATATATTATGCAAATAGCACAACTTTTTGTGCATTTATCTTTTGCCTCCACACACTTCCAGCCCCTGCACCAGGCTAACACGTCCTTGACTAGTCTTTCCACTGAAGGCGCAGGGATAAAACTGACATACACTAAACATTCCTGAAAAAGGTGTACTGTAACATCTTACGAAGTAGTGCGTTAACCCGCTGGTAAAGGCTAACGTGTTAGCATAACCAGCAGGTAGTCAAAGAGCAATTTGGAGTTTTAACATCTGACACATTTGAGGCCAAAACACACATTCCGCTTAGCTCTGTCCTCACCAAACCCTAAAAAAATGATCTGGCTCTGTTGTTTAGTAGATGTTCCATTGCTTCACCAGCTAGCCTCTAATTGTGTCTGTCAGTGATATATAATCAATTCTGATTCATTGAAGCATAAGCATAATTTTAACGCTGTAGCTGGTGGAGATGGTCCATCCACAGAGGTGTTTTCACGTCAGTTCCCTGATTAGTGCCGTCCTTGATTGAGATCTCCGTCACCCTCATGATGTACATGCCAGGAGGGGCAGCTCAATGTGTTATCATCCGTATTAGCAAATTGGTGAGGTCTCATACAACCACCCAACTTACACCTGATTAGAGTTTAAACCAGCCATGGTAATTGGAAACACCTGTGTGGCTGTGCACAGCCATTCATTTGCAAGGTAACTAGAAACTACACCTTTAAAAGCAACAAGGTGGTTTGATTAGAAATGCACAAAAAAAAGCACAATGGCCTGACTCTAGAGAAACTGTCTTGGCAAGATTTCAATTTAATTTCCCCGCCGGCTTTACTGCATTGAGCGTGTGTGTAAAAATGAATGTTGTTCATATTGATTTAAATTTAGACCATGTCCTCTTCTCCTCATCAAATATTTTTCTTAAGTACAAGGAAATGAAAATGCCAATACTGTAGAACCTTTCACAGGACCGTCTTGCCATAGAAAGAAAGTAGGAACTGAGCTGGCTCTGCTGAAAGACATTTGGAGGATTTGAATAATGTCTCAATTTCTGCGCTTCATGTCTAGCTGAAGATTCACTCAGTAAATAATTATTCAGTGTAAACTGGCATTAGACATGCTTATAAGTGTCCTATATTTAGAAAATATCTTTCATATTCACAGAGCAATAATTAATTCAATTAAAAATATTGTCTTTTACTCCAGGAGAGGAAGACCATAATACCAAATACAATTAATTAAGCATATTCATTACATTTTGAGACTTTGCCAATCACGGCCCTCCAATATTAATTTAATTATCAATGGCATGATTATTATTTGAAAGACTTGACAAAAATACATGTACGAGTCTGAAAATAAAGACTTTTCCATCTGAGGAAAAGCAATGGATCAAACGCAGAGGCCTTCAACTTTGTGCTGCAGTTCTTCGGTACCAGGCCAAAGTTAGTGACACACAGTACTGTGAGTGGATGTTACATTCTATAAGAGATGTTGCATTGCTTTTAATATCAAATGAGAGCACAGGAACAGATGTGCCTCTGCTGGTTGTGTGAAGAAAAGGCATGGTTGTCAGAATTCACTTCACATGGATAATAATGGATATATATAATAATGGATAAGTTTCCACATTTTTTTATAAATCAAATGTCATTACATCGATGAAAAAGATAGAACAGCTTTCTGTTCATTTATAAAGATTCATGTATGTGGATATGTTTCTTTTGACATTAGCTGATTACATGTCACAGCCCTTTGTGTCCAGAAAGATTATCTTTGTCAAAATTACTGTCTCGTCAATTATCCTAAACTCATATTCCCCTTACTAGCTTTTTCCCCCAAAATCTTTCGACCTTATCCCATGGCCTTCATCAGCAAGCGGAACCTGCCCAGGTGTCATCATGTAACCTAAGTATGCAACTTTGTTCACTTAATTGAATTGAATCTTCAAGATCAAGAATGAGTCTCATTACTCAAATCACAAACTAACAGTGTCAATTATCAACATATACACAATTCACATATTTGCATTTACAAAAAAGATGTTTTTATTTTGAGGGAGAGAATTAGCTTTTTAAAATCTGTCAATCTCACATTTATTATGAGCAGACTCAAAATGTATATATTAAAGTCTTATCTTCTGACTTTTTCTGTGTGTATTTATTATTCTGGGCATATATGGATTTGCATCTTTTTTCCCCTTTTTGTGTTGATTGAAGGTGGTGGTGTTAATTATGTGTAAAGAAAAGCTGTCTATGTCATTATGCATAGAGGGCTGAATGTTCACCTCTTATATAATATCAAATATCTACTGTCTTTGGGCTACAAAGCGGAGGAGGCGAAGGCAATGCTCAAGCAACCCATGCAGCACTGCAAGAAACCAGCTGCTTAGAGGCTTATCTACATTGTAAGACAGTTATACTGTATGCAGAGCAACTTTCTGGGAAACTGTACGAAAGGAGTGGCTTCAGAAACGTTGTTTAATAAACTTGAGAACAGTTGTGACAACATGTGACGTGACAATAATGTACGGAAAGTTTTAAATGTAAAGCACCTTAATTGGTTGCTTTATGCGTCCTTTCAATCCCTGAAAAGTATAAAACTGATCATTCAAATCTGAATAAAACATCATTCCTCTTTCCTAACACAACGTGCCCTTTTCTGTTGCTAGAGCCAACACTCCCCCATGTGTTTGCGTTACTTTGGCCTGACGATCTGACACTGGGATTTCCTACAAGCAAGAGTAGTGTGTGGGCTGCTTTGTTGAGCAGAGCTGTGCGGGGTCATGTGTGGATGCGTGGGAGGAAATGTACAGTATCAGGTTCTAAGTATATTCATTGGTACACACTGAGAACTAAAAGAAATGTTGGCAGACAAGTCAACTTAATTTAGGAAGAAATTATCATTCACACAGATACCGCACTTCTCCCTGCAAATACAAACATGTCTACATGTTTTTAAACAGCATCTCTTATAGTCCTGAAATCTGGGTTTCTCTACCTAAGAAGGCAATCCGACACAGGAAAGAGTTCTGCCAAGGACAAATTGCATGATATGTCTATGCCATCTAGTGGAGAATTAATATGACTGGCCCACAGAATTGAAGATCAATTGCTGTAACTCTGCCTGATGTTAGAAGGGCAATCATCACACCACAGTAAAATAGCAAAGTATTGTTATTTTACAAGCTTTCTGTTAATCTTATTTGATGTTTTTTTTAATATAAATTTTTTTCTTGTCCCAAAAGTAATCAATGAATCAATTTTAACACTCAATCAATTTTATAAAAATATATGAATGATAGCAGCTACAGACATATTTAAATGCATTCAAGGTACAGTACCAGTCAAAAGTTTGGACACACCTTCTCATTCAATGTTTTTTTATTTATTTATTTATTTATTTTTTCTAATGAATGTACACGTGATCATGATAATCTAAATATTTAAAGTGCTAATGAACAACAGTTAAACTTATTATCACCGCAACCAGATAACTTTATTATTTTTAATTACAGTACCAGTCAAAAGTTTGGACACAACTTCTCATTCAATGGTTTTTCTTTATTTTTATTTTTTTCTACATTGTAGATTAATATTGAAGACATCCAAACTATGAAGGAACACATATGGAATTATGTGGTAAACAAACAAATGCTCAACAAAACAGAATATGTTTTATATTTTACATTCTTCAAAGTAGTTGAATGAGAAGGTGTGTCCAAACTTTTGACTGGTACTGTACATACATATAATTAAGGTTGGGGGAATATGCACCATTTGTATATATACCATTTATATATATATATATATATACTGTATATATATATATATCTTCAAAGTAGTTGAATGAGAAGGTGTGAACAAACTTTTGACTGGTACTTACATATACTTATATTCTTCAAATATAGTTGATATGAGAAGGTGTGAACAAACTTTTGACTGGTACTATACATATATATAATTAAGGTTGGGGGAATATAACTTTTGATATATACCATTATATATATATATATATATATATATATATATATATACTGTATATATATATATTCTTCAAAGTAGTTGAATGAGAAGGTGTGAACAAACTTTTGACTGGTACTGTACATATATACATATATTTATATATATATATATATACTGTATGTATATATATATATATATATATATATATATATATATATATATATATATATATATATATATATATATATATATATATTCTTCAAAATAGTTGATATATATATATATATATACTATATATATATATATTCTTCAAAATAGTTGATTGAGAAGGTGTGAACAAACTTTTGACTGGTACTGTATATATATACATATATTTATATATGTATATATATATATATATATATATATATATATATACTGTATGTATATATATATATTCTTCAAAATAGTTGATTGAGAAGGTGTGAACAAACTTTTGACTGGTTCTGTATGAACTCCAGATTAGTAGAGAGGACTACTAGGAGGCCGTGAAGGCAGCAGTCTCCAGGACAACAGTACATAGAAACAGCGCAGCCTGTGACCGTGTGACCGTGTGGTTCTGCGCGTGTCACATCTATGCACAGCATGATCAGGCGGTAGGTTCAATGCGTTATTAATATCAGATTAAAGAAAGTTCATTGTTAGCCGATTATTTGCAGGATGCAATGTCCGTCCGTGATATGCTTGTTAAATACACAGCGCGTTTCTGTTTTTTAAACTAATGCTGCATCATAAACCCGCTGTATTTAGTTTAACGTCAGTAGGAATAAATGCAACTATCGTTTAGCTTACAGAAACACAACCTGCAGTGTAGCCTACTTCATCAAATAGATTAAAATGCATGTATGTATATAACATTAATTCACCAGGGCTGCTTGGCACCATTTATTCTCTGTTCATACCATGATGCCTTCAAGTACCATACACACTTAACCAGTATGTCAGCACATTTATGTACAGTACCAGTCAAAAGTTTGGACACACCTTCTCATTCAATGGTTTTTATTTATTTATTTTTATTTGTTTTTCTACATTGTAGATTAATATTGAAGACATCTAAACTATGAAGGAACACATGTGGAATTATGTGGTAAACAAACAAATGCTCAATAAACCAGAATATGTTTTATATTTTAATGTAGTTGAATGAGATGGTGTGTCCAAACTTTTGACTGGTACTGAATATAGAATCAGGAACAGTGTTGTAGTAGGAAAACATGTTTGATAAATGAATGTACACATGATCATGATAATCTAAATATTTAAAGTGCTAATGAACAACAGTTAAACTTATTATCACCGCAACCAGATAACTTTATTATTCTTAATTACGGTACCAGTCAAAAGTTTGGACACACCTTCTCATTCAATTGTTTTTTCTTTATTTTTTTTTTTTTTTTTTTTCTACATTGTAGATTAATATTGAAGACATCCAAACTATGAAGGAACACATATGGAATTATGTGGTAAACAAACAAATGCTCAACAAACCAGAATATGTTTTATATTTTACATTCTTCAAAGTAGTTGAATGAGAAGGTGTGTCCAAACTTTTGACTGGTACTGTATATACATATAATTAAGGTTGGGGGAATATGCACCATTTGAGCACAGTATACATTGAAATAAAGAAGTTGTAAACACTATGAAATGCTCTCTGTAGAATTATGTCTTGAAGTTGACACTCTAGCAAAAAAGCAGACAATAGTTCCAAAGCTAGTAATATAGTTTGAAAATCGACTATTAGGGCTCGTACTGTTTGTCACCCACAAGAAGGCTGAAATAATCTTTTTTTTTGTAACCAGCAGACAAACAAACTCTGAGCCAGCGCAGCGCCAGATGCCAGATTCAACCTCCGAGATGTTGTCGCCACATCCAAGTAAATATTTGTCATAATGCCGTGCGTCACACATAAGAAACTTTGTGAATACAGTCAGTGATTGATCATGTTTCCAACAGAAGGACCAACGATTTCTTCGGGCAGCATTGTTGTTTCAGAGACTGATAGTGCTGCCAAATCACCTAAACCAGGTACAGTGGGCAATGACAGATCTGTAAAATAGAAAACAGAAACAATGAAAATGCTTTCCCCCCCCCCTTATAAACACAATGTCTTCATTACGTTGTGTTTAGACACGAGGAGGAGAAGAGAGACTCGACAGAGCCCATTCAAAGTGCCAGACAGTAATAGCATTTTCCTGCTGAGTGTGAATGAAAGAGGAGAACAAAAAGAGGTTGGTGTGTGTTTTTCGAGTACAACTGTGTAAATACAAATAAGTTATTTTACACACACTGCATGATGACGCCTGTGACACAGTGTGTGCAAAGAGAAAAATCGAGCAACATTTCAAAGTCCTGCTGCCGTTCTCCCCCATGAACAGGAGATGCGTAAATTCCTGGCTTTGCCAATCAATGAGAAGACGACCCACGCTGCTCGAATGATGACCAGGCTGAGGAAGGAGCTGGGGGAACAAGGGGAGGAGGAGATAAAGGAGATGAAGAATCTGAAACAAATCAAGAGTAAGACAGTTCTCCCTAAACAGACACCCATCAGACAGGAGCTGAAGAAGGCCATGATGAAGCGAGGTGAGCAGAGTTTGAGAGTAGAGTGCACGCCATTGGCATACTTGCTAGCGTATATATTAACTGTTGTCTGTCCTCTGTCTGCAGAAAACGTTACCAAAGACAGCAAACATGACTTAATCTCAATGGAACGGCAGAAAGCAGTGTTGGAGGTAAATGGTTTCGAGGGTTGCTAAGATCATAATAGAGGTGGAGCCTTGACTCACGTTTTTCGAGTGTTTGCTCTTTGGGTCAAAATCAATAATTCAGCTATGTAATAAAAAAAAAAAGGATCTTGCTTCTCATGCCATTCCTCCCTCCCGCAGTTATCTCTGATGACGAAGAGGTCCGAGATTTTGAAGATGGACGGGGCCATTGCGAAAGAGGAGGAACAGCTTAGACGGCTCGAAAAGTTTATTGAGCAAGACAACCTCAAGTTCGAGGAGTTCCTCAGGGAGAACGAGAAGAAGTCCGTGGAGGCGAGGACCTTGTAAGAAGAAGCATCAAGTATACCACGTCAGGTGCACGTTGGACGTTTAAGGAGTCACGTTGCAAACGCTTGTCTTCTCTCTGCCGACAGTTTTGAATGCGAGGCCAAGTCCAAACAGGAGAAGAATGCTGAGATCAAGAAACTGACTTCTGAAATAGGGACCGTTACGAGGTTGACTCTGATAATGCTGTTGAATAACACCTATGAATGTGCACTTTACCCGTGTTTAAAACGGGCTGGCGGTGTTATGTCGTGGATTTAAATCTAACCTCTCTTTTTTCATAGCGATCTCGCCAAGTTTGGAGAAATCCTGATAGACTACAAGAGATACAAGGAGCTGCTGTTCGAATTGTCTCCTCCAGAGTGGCAGGAGGCCCAGAAAAACAAGGCTTTGAAAGTCCCGTCTGATGGAGACGCCAAGGACAAGCAGAACATGGAGCCTGAGGAGTCAGCCAATAAGAACGGCAAGTGCAAAACCATGTGAATCAACAGGAAAATAAACAAACAGGACCAGAGCAATACTGTTCCATGACCTGATATTGTTTATTTTTTATTCTAACTCCAAGGAGGGCATTGTTACAGTAAATATGGGTTGTTCTAGTAGAGTGATTTGAATGTACCGTGCCCACAGGTTTGGAGAGCAAGGTTTCCGATCCAGGTGGAGAGCTGCCTTCCATCAGAGAGACCAGGTTGTCCTCAGACGGTGGGAACACACTGTGAGGAGACACCAAGACACCCACCAACATCACAACACTGATGGCTGCACATCTAGTATTTATCCTTTACATTCACACACACTGATGTGGGGTTAAATCATGACAATGACTTCCTTAATGTGTTCAGGGGAAGGAACCACTTATATACATAAAAACATAGCTTTAGAAATCTTTTTTTACATAATAAAGACCTATGTCTTTGCATAAAGTATATTTCCTCTTATCGCTATACAGTGTCTGCATGTGGTCAAAACATCCTTTCACAGTAAATGTCTTTCCGTTGTAGGAAACTGTAGCATGCTGGTATCATTTTGAACACGTCATTTTAAAAGCTGCAAAAGCTTCTCCCGAAACGAAACTTTTTATTTTTCCTTTTCAGGAGCACAACCACTAAACTCGATAGCGACAACTCAGAATATGAGGTAAGTTTTCTAAAAAAAACGGAAATTCTGCGTCTCCGACTTATCGTCTCTTTCCATCTTGAGTATTTCGTTAGTTTGTTTTGGTCCATATTGTTTGTTGTCTCTGAAGGATGAGCCGGAGCTGTTCTTCACCGATCCCCAGCAGCTACTGGATCTGGTAACAGACCTGACGGAGCAGAACCTCTCCCTGATTCAGAACTCCACAAGGGTGGAAGTGACCGTGGAAGGGCTTCGACAGTCCATGGAGACAACCAGGAAGAAGATGTGAGCATCGGGGGTCGAGGGGTCAAGGCTCTGGGGATGAATGATTTTGGCATTTTTCCTGTTGTGTTTCTTAAAGAGGTGTCTCAATTTTCCCTTGGTGATTCAGACCTGACGTATTTTATTTACTCCCTTATCTCCTACACTTTACCGACATCTATCAAATGCTGAATCTCCCCTGTGTGAAGCGAAAAGGATGAGGAGCAGCTAACACTGCAGATAAACGACATGATCCGGAGGATCGACACAGAGAAGGCCAGAGGCACTAAGCTCAAACAGATGGTTGAGCTCCATGTGTCATTAAACACAGAAGACCAGGTCAGGGAGCAGAATGTGTTTGACTACATTTTAATCCAAGATCTGATTGGCAGCCGCAGCCAGCAATTGCGTGCAGTGGCATTAACAATTTAGAGCTGCAGATATTTTCCTCATTTGTCCCTCCTCTCCTTCCAAAGGACGTCATGTTGGACGCTCTGGGCGAGAAGGTGGCGGAGGTCCATCGGCGCTGTGTGGATGACAGGATTACCAACCTGAGCACCTTGGAGAAGCTGGCCAATATTGAGAACCGCATGGCGTTGCTGCTGCAGGGCCTCGAGAGCCTCCCAGAGGAGAGCTTGAAGATGATAAAGAAGATCAAGGACAGTGAGAGGAGGAGCAGGTACGTCTCAGTGAGCAGAAGTTGCTCTTTTTTGCTTTTCTGCAAGAAACAGTTAAAAGAACAAACTTGCTGAAGGTAATGCCAAATGGCAATAGTATTACAGAATAACTTCCCTTTAATTAATTGTTTCCAATTGTTTATTGCTTCCAAACATGAAAATAAACTTTGCTAATGATGACATCATCATGTCGCAGGCAGCGGGAGGAGAAGCTAAGAGAGCAGCAGGAGAAACAGAAGGAAAGGATGAGGAGGTACTTGGAGAGATCTCTGGCTGACTCCAAGAAAATAGTAGGTCCTTTATAATGTGAATACAGTACAGCTCATAGTAACAGAAAAACAAAATAATTTGTCTATAATAAATTAGAACTTTAACAGAAGCCGGCTGTGTATCCTTTGAAATGAGAACCTGTCTTAAAACGTGTCGGAAACTGAATTTACAGTAAAAGCTAAAACCAAAAAATGAAAGGGGAGCAGTGCTTTGACATTAGCCAATTTTCTTTTTCAGAGTGGGAAAAAGCTCATGTCCAGATGCAAGCCTGTTAACCAGAAAGTAAGAGTCAGTAAAGTGGACAACAGCCCCGCTGAAGATGAGATGTATTCCTACCTCTTCACCTCTGAGGACTTAGAGTAAAACATGTAAATACATTATTGGATATATCTGGTCACCACATTCATGACGTGAAATCAAATAGAATCAAATCAATAAATCAATAACAAGCTGAAATGTTCATTATAATTCATGTGTAAGAGAACTAATTAAGAACAATAAAGTTATCTGGTTGCGGTGATAATTTATATAACTGTTGTTCATTAGCACTTTAAATATTTGGATTATCATGATCACGTGTACATTCATTTATCAAACATGTTTTCCTACTACAACACTGTTCCTGATTCTATATTCAGTACCAGTCAAAAGTTTGTTCACACCTTCTCATTCAACTACTTTGAAGAATCTAAAATATAAAACATATTCTGGTTTGTTGAGCATTTGTTTGTTTACCACATAATTCCATATGTGTTCCTTCATAGTTTGGATGTCTTCAATATTAATCTACAATGTAGGAAAATAAAAAAATAAAGAAAAACCATTGAATGAGAAGGTGTGTCCAAACTTTTGACTGGTACTGTAATTAAAAATAATAAAGTTATCTGGTTGCGGTGATAATAAGTTTAACTGTTGTTCATTAGCACTTTAAATATTTAGATTATCATGATCATGTGTACATTCATTTATCAAACATGTTTTCCTACTACAACACTGTTCCTGATTCTATATTCAGTACCAGTCAAAAGTTTGGACACACCATCTCATTCAACTACATTAAAATATAAAACATATTCTGGTTTGTTTACCACATAATTCCATATGTATTCCTTCATAGTTTGGATTGTCTTCAATATTAATCTACAATGTAGAAAAAAATAAAAAAACAATTGAATGAGAAGTTGTGTCCAAACTTGTAACTGCTACTGTACAGTCTACTATTCCAGTTAAGTGCTTATATTGAAATATGCCTCCATCTTTTGCAAATACAATCAAATATTGTCTCAAAACGTGGTCAGAAGCGATCCTAATGAGGAGAAAGCGACAGTAGGTGGTGGTGTTGAACACGTGCGTCATCAGCCGGAGAGGAAGGAGGATGAGGAAGTGAAGGAGGATGAGGAAGTGGTGGAGAGCAGGACTGGACCTGGAGATGTAGTCGGCCTGCCTGCACCAATGCACCAGCAGCTGTCGGGAGGCCACCGTTAACATTTGACAATGCGATGGGTAACTGCTGGGCATACTGTGTGGGGCTCTTCAGGAGAGAAGCCAGCCGGATCCAGAGAGGAGGCGGGTGAGTGGCTTATGGCACAGGCTAGCTCCGTGAAGCTAACTTAGCACAGAAGGCATCTGAACATCCAGCCGATAGCTGACACCACAGTGCTGGGGGCAAAAGACGCACCGACAGCCCGGTGTGTTGGCAATGGTGGGACCCAGAGATGGAGCTCAGTCGGTCAGACACTGGTTAGCCTAGCCTGGGCCAACAGGCACCAAGACCCCACCCCTACTGTACACAGCACCTCAGTGGATCACAGCATGAGGCACATTAAGCTCATTCATGGCTGTGTGAGAAGTCCTTCAGAATGATGCTTAACTAATAACTGGAATTCAATATCATAATCATAATGCATGCATACTGAGTCTCAGCTGTCTGTGTTTGTTTGCAGGCCTTTATGTCATTACATGGAGGGTTAATAATTGATGTGTTTCTTCACTTGGTGCTTTGTTAGGATTACAGAAGGCTTTCCCTCTTCTGGCATCAAGCTGTGTCTCACTCTTTCATCACTTCTATATACGTATGTTGCATATTGGAGTTGACGGATACAGTAGTAAGTTAGTTATGATGGAATAGTCTTTGATTGTTGACCTCTATTATCAGTTTTTCTTAAGTGGAGTAATGATGAAAGTAGGTTTGGTGCCAGACTCAGTAAAGTGAAATAAAAAGAAGAATCTTAAGTTTTAAATGATTTCTTTTATTTGACCTCAACCTGGAGTGAGAGTATAAGAGCTTAAATCAATCTGAACTCAGTCAGGGCATCACTTAAACCAAAGAAAAGCAATAGACCTTTTTTTTTCTCACTGCAGATGTTTTGTCATGTCCTAGCACATGAACATAGGTGTGATCAATAACGTTGATTAGGGCTGCATTTAAATGAAACAAGCCTGTTCCAGGGTCCTGGTATTGTCCACGATGGCATCACTTACTGGGACACCAACATGGAGCTGAACCATTGTTAATGTTATATATGACACCTGTGCTTTTCATTTTTAGATTTTTGATTAACCTCTCAAATTCCTACATTTCTACATACCTTATCACAAATAGAGCTACAAATTGAAATGCCATTGTATGTACAGTACCAGTCAAAAGTTTGGACCCACCTTCTCATTCAATGGTTTTTCTTTATTTCTTTATTTATTTTTTTCTACATTGTAGATTAATATTGAAGACATCCAAACTATGAAGGAACACATATGGAATTATGTGGTAAACAAACAAATGCTCAACAAACCAGAATATGTTTTATATTTTAGACTCTTCAAAGTAGTTGAATGAGAAGGTGTGAACAAACGTTTGACTGGTACTGAACATTTATCCAAACAATAATTAGCCCCCCATTGTCGTTAATTGTTTGTCCATTCATTTAAAGATTTAAAATAAATGAATGACTCTCATCTTAGGCTTTTGTATTTTATGCTTATATACATATTGTACTGTGTTACACATGATGTGTTACTGTAACTGCTCAGTAACAGACACCAACCAAACCACACTAGTCAACCAAATAATCACAAATGTTGTCATTCAGTCATGCATTCTTAACAGCCTGTCTGGTATTCTCCACATCAATCCAAACCCGCACAGAAGTTAAAAACACAATACAAATAAATGATCATAATGTCATTTAGGTGACAGTGGTAGCCTATATCTGGGGGCAACTGTTGCTCAGTAGTATAGAGCGGGGTCGTCCTTCAATCAGAGGATCAGCGGTTTCGATCCCCGGCTCCACCAGTACATGTGGATGTGTACTTGGGCAAGACACTTAACCCCAAAAAGCGGTGTATGAATGATGAGGTAGCCCCCCATGGACAGGTGGCACGTTGCAGGCAGCCCCTGTGATCAATGTATGAATGGGTGAAGGATGACATGTAGTGTATAGTGCTTTGAGTGGGTGGAAGACTGGAAAAGTGCTATACAAGTACAGTCCAAGTAGCCATTAATATTCATACAACTCTGACATATTCAATTGCTGCTTTTCAATTACAATGTTTAAACCATCATCTACTTTCCACATGATTCAGATTATTGCCAGCGTGTTCAAACTCTCTTAATTATTCCGACAGGTCAAAGTACTTCCGAAGCACCACCACGGGGGAACATTATACAATAGAGGTATGAGTCGTAATTTTACTAGTATCGTTTTCTGTGATAAATAACGACTATTCACTATAATGCTCTATGTCTGATTGTGTCTTTTCTTCATTTTGCAGTTTGAAAATCTGGTAGAGAGCGATGAGGTAAGTCTGATCATGTTACGATGATAAGTTATTGAGTTTTCTCTCGTTATTGCTCTGCGGTTTAGGACTCGGTTACATTGCAAAAGACTGATTGGGTGTTTTATTAGACGTCCACTAATTAAAGCTGCATTATGCTGGTAGTCCTTGGATAAATTTGACTTCCAGACTGGCCTCTGGTAGCCCCTATCCTCCAGTGATGGATAGAAAACGATGGCTACAGCCACTGCGCAGCATCACTGTGGGAGTAACTCGATTACTGTCTGCAGAGTCCCAGACTAGTAGCACTTGAGTCAAACGGTGCAGCAGCAGTGAAGATGCATTTGACACTGATTGCTGTGTTGTGAAATGTCCTGTTTGTTGCATTGCAGGCTGAGAGTCCGGAGCCCTTCCTGAGGTAAGAGACCTGATGTGAATTTTAAAAGAAAATAATCAGTGTTCTCTGACAAAACTTTACTTACAAGTATGTTTTTGTTGCCCTTTTCATAAGGCCCATCAGTGAAGATGAGATCAAGCACCTCAAAGAGCACCGCTACACCGCGCTCACAGATCATCAGATCCTGATAGACCAGAAGATCAGAGTGGAGGTAAAGGCACAACCTGTCTTTGTTAGATTTACAAGCCACCGTTGTTTCATTTTCTGTTTTCAGAACCTGTTTTGCCTGATTTTTTTTTTAATTTGCTGCATTGTTTTTTCTGTTTGGTAATTATCTGTGTTTTTGTGTTTGTTTCATTTTTTATTTTTTTCATTTCTGCTTCAGTTAGAGGCACAAGAGGAGAAGTTGAGACTAGAAGAGGAGGCTAGAAATGCCGCCCAGCGCGAGGCTGCCAGGTTGGCGCGTGAACGCAAAATGAAGGAGGTGAGGCGGCGCAGAGCGCTCCCTTCTGCCAGTTTTGACTTACTGCTTGGCTAAAACAACTTCTCCTCTAACCAACTGCTGGCCCTGTGCAGAGGCTTCCCAGTGCCTTCTGTGTCTTAAAGGGACACAGGGATCTTCCCTCTGTTCTGTCTTCTGTTTGTCCTCATTAACAAGTCCTTGCTATCCAGCCTGGTAAACTGTTGTCAGTCTCAGTGCTTCATAGTGCTCGTTAGCATTTTCAATCATCCCTTTTTAGGTTGAGAAATCAAAAGTTACATCATAGCTGCAGTGGAACAATGTCATTTTAGATGGGGGAAAAATCCATTGCATTTATTAAAGTTGGGCACTCCAGAAGATGTGTTTATAATACACAGCCAGCACTAAAGTGTAAACAGACATTAAACTTGCCATGACCCCTGTTCATAAGAAAACCAGTGGAATGAGGAAAAGACAAGACCCACGCTGCAAATAATACCATTACTGCCTGGCTACAGTCTCCACATCATGAACAGAGGAATGTGGACTATTGGAGTATAATAGTATTGCAGCAAGATAAATATCATGGCTATATATATTTCCTATAGTGATTCAGGGCAAGGCCAGCTGCAGGGAAATGGCTTTGTGATATAATGAAAATAGGACTTCACAGCTGGGATTGAGATTCCTTTGTTTTTCATACCTCATTCCACTGCTTCTCTGGTGTTTTTCTCTTTGCTTTATGAAAGTTATTGGCTCACACTTTTCCTACATAGCACCAAAATTCTCATTTATAATGGTTATTGACATATTTTCATCATGGGAAAACAAGACTATCTTTTTACTTGATCTGTGTTTTTTTCTTTTGTTCTTTGTCAGCAGCTGCCTGCCCAGAGGACACGCGGGAAAGCAGATGGCTCCGGCGGTGAGACTCAGCAAAGAAAGTGAGTCACTGAAGTTCATCAGACAACAGGAGAGCTGTGTAGCTGAGGACGAGCCGCAGTCATGAGGCTCTGCATTTATATTAGTATTTGTACTTTAGTAGACTGTAATGCTGGATGTATTAAAAGTCTTTCATCCCTGGCAGCTGCAAAGAGACATTTGGTAACCAGAATTCCCAGCATCTGGCAAATCAGTCATTTAATAATTAGTATTGTATCTATCAGCACCTCAGATGTATGATATTTACACGTGTTTATATTTGGCAGACGGAATCTCACATATTTATTATGTTCTCAACAGAAACATTCATTTGATTATATGAGCACACAGTTTGTTCCTGCAGTGTGCAGGCTGCAAAACAGATGGTAAAGCACTGCAAAGGTATTCAATGCTTAACTCATATTCACTGTTCATGTGCATCAGTGAAAACCCTAGCAGGAGGTGTTTGTTATTCAGGCCCACTACGTTTTGTTTCAGAGCTATGAGTGACTGCTTTTATAAGTGTGTTGTTGTTGTGTTGACTGTTGTCATGGTTTTTCCAGACAAAACTCGGGGGAGGATTTTGACGTCTACCTCCAGAATGTAAAAGCCCAGTCCGACGCTTTCAGGGGCAACAGTAAGTGAGCCATCTGTCCTTGATTAGCTCTCCATAAAGGTAGACATCAGTTCAGGCTATACTATACCTCCATGAAAAGAGTTCAATCATGTTGTTGAAATAGACTCTCTGTTTCTAGGACTGCCGTCCGACACGAACGTGGTGACTCCCAACACCGAGTACAGCTGGGACTTCACCACCAAGACCCGCTCCACCAATGATGACGGGACCTCGCTGGATCTGGAGTGGGAAGACGAGGAAGGTGAGGGGGTTTCACTCTGGTCCATCTCAAATCACTAGACATTCTCTGAAACATTGTGACTGAAGTTCGATCACACCTGGGTGGGAAACCAGGCGGAGAGTTCTCTGCCTCAAGACCAGCGCTCCGGTTGTTCCTCAGCCAAGATTGATTCTGTCTTCATCAGTGCCACCGCAGCGAGGAGAGGGAGGGAGAGGGTGTTTCTTCTGCTGATCAGTTGGGACCAAAAGTTACTGACGAATTGGAAAATAGGAATCTGCAAACATTTTAAGCAACGTGTATTTAATTATCATGTCAATTATTTCTATTGAAACAAACTTAATATCATACACCCCTATTTTATTTAGATGTGATTACTTAAGGGTTAGTGGTGTATTATGTATTAGCTCTGACCATAGGAAAAGATCTTGTATACACATATATTGCATTTCATTTAGGTACCATGAAAGAAACGTTGCATGTTAAGTGTGGGATCTGGGGTTGGGACTGGTTGCTGATAAGCTCTCTGAGCCACCAGTTTACTTTCTGCTGTCATAATGAACGCCCGTGTCCCTGCTTTGCAGGAATAAATCGAGCTCTCCCGGCCTGGGAGAGGTCTCGGACGGAGGAGGACATCCTGCGAGCAGCCCTGAGGCCCGGCAGCAAGCCGGTGAACAGCGGCCCGACCTCGGCCTCGGAGGACTCCAATGCGCTGGAGTGGGAGAATGATTTTGTGAGTACTCACCCAGAGGACAATGCAGACACTGAGTTCGAAGGGTTCGTCAACCCGGTCCTGGACACTCCCTCCGAGGACGCCACGGACTGTGGCCTCAGGTCGGACAACCAGGACAGATAGTGTCCAGCACCAAAGGAGACGTTCGTTATGTCCTCTTCACGTCAAAGCTCACCAGCTTTTCTTTTTTTTTTTTTTTTTTTTGCCTCTTGAAAATGGAAACGTCCATAGTTGCTCGTCATATTCCGTAATATGAGACTGTAATGCTGCGGGGAAAGGTTGCGTGTCTCCACACTACAGTACAGTGTGGCGTGGCGTTTTTATCAGATACTCATTGTTTCCAGTGCCTTCATTTGCCATAATAGCCGACCATTTATGCATTGTGACTACAGAGATCAGTTACCATCCAATACAGTCTGACACATCATCAAGCACCATGAAACTGCAGAAGAAGTCCTCACTCATCCTTGAGTCACTTGTCTTAGTTTACAGCTCTGCCCGTCAGTTTTGATGATTGCATTATATCAAAAAAAAAAAAAAAAAAAGAGGCAGAATTCCATATAAAAGGAATAAATATTAGACCAAATCATTTTGACCAATCAGTGGACCCAGGATCGTTTCTTCCGTTGCTCTGGGTGGTGATGGCTTATCACCACCATCATCATCTGAGTCATGGACTGATTGATCGTCAGTACTTTTGTATCCCGTCTCTCACTGTTAGTGTGACAGTGATCTACGCCCCAGTGCCCAGCATGCCGTTAAGCAGCCGCACCATCAAATAAGGAGCGATTTCTGCGACGTGCCGTCAGTGCATGCTCTCTGATGAGAAACTGCTTAACTGTAATGTGCATTTTCTAATATTTGTACAGATCAACAAATAGGGCACCTATGAGACATTCATTTACAATTCAAAACGGCTAAAAAAAAAACTGTCAAGCTCTCGGATACGCAAGATAAATAAGCACACGCACAATGACTCCTCTTCGTTGGTCCATCGTAGGACATCTGGGCTTTAAACTGCCATTTTTCTTTCTTTTTTTCCCCCTACTTTTTTATATCAAAACCAACAGTACAGAACAGCGACATCATTGCCAGGTACCATGACATCCACAAAGTCCACACCTCAGACTTTCATAATGGATTATTAAGGACAGCAGTTCTTTATTCATCTCAACATTATTTGCATAGAATTATCTGTGATTGGCGAAGAATAAAGCAAGCCACAAGCCACGTTCTTTATTCCAGCAAATGTCTGATCTACGCTGGCCTGTTTCATAGACACACAGCTGCTAAACAGCATTCAACTGGTTGATGATGATGACGTTGATAGTACTTCATTTTGATATCCAGGGTTCCCACAACAGCCTGGAAAATATGGGTACAGAAATGGGAAATGCTCTCATTTAAGAAGCCGCATTGGGCAATATTTGACTTATTCCCTATCTAAGTATGTATGTATGTTATATGTCACAAATCCTAAAAACTAGGGTAAAGCTAAATTATAAAACTCTTAATGTCGACAATTGCTCTGAAATACAGGAGACAAAGTTCTCAGCAAAAAACTGAATTGACCAATGCTGATTTCTGACTGGTCGTCTGTATGTTTTCAGGAGACAAATCATTTTTAAGTGTAAAGACTTTTCCTTTAATCTGGTATGAAATCCAAAGCAGTTACTCTGAACTAAAGAGATGTATCAATCATAGATATTATAATGATTTTAGTTGAGATTGTCTGAGTCTGGATGAAAAAAAGATGAAGGTTATCAAACATACAAACATGACTCTGATGTAAACTTTGTTGTGTCCATGTAATCAATCTAATGCTGCTCTACCAAGGAATCTGTTGAATACATAATTGATATATATAATATCTTTTTTTTTTTACCTATTACTTAGTTTTTCACATCAATTAGTTAATCTGTTTGAATCAAAAGTAGTTCACTGATTGCACTGCAGTGTGTGTTAGAAGACATTCACTGAAATGAGCCACGTGTGTGAAGAGGAAACTGATCTGAGAACTGCGTTCTGCTGCTGTTGAAGTGTGTAGGCATCGAGACGCAGACATTTCACTTCTTAATATCTGAGTGTGTCATTAAAAAAATAGTTTGCTTTGAACACATTGCAATATTCTGTTTTGCTGTGATCACATGAACTCTGATTTAATCACTGTAACTTTCTGTAAAAAACAAATGTAACTTAACATTCCTTGTCTCACTGTAAAGACCAAGTGTAACTGAACCATAATCATCACAGTGAGTAGGTTGTTTATGTGGATTTTGTCATTTTCGCACTGAAAGTATGTTTCTAGTTTAAACACCTTAAATACATGTCTAAAGGAAAACAAACTAAAAAAACGCCTTTAGAGAACTACAGGAAGAACCAAAACCACACATTTAAATGGTTGAAGTTCTCTTAAACAAAAGGTACTATATGGATTTATTCTAAGACAAGAGACAGGTTTGCCTTTAATGTTTACACTGCACTGAGTTTCTTTGAATGTTTTCAGTTGGTTGAACTTGGCACCACTGTGGTTTGAGTCCATTTTTGTGAATCTATACCGTTAGAATACTGAAAGCTCATCCACCAAAGCTTCTTTACACTGTACAGCTAATCATATTTTTTATTAAAGTTAGTACTAGTAACCTACTCATGATTCATTCCTATGATTCACAAAAATCATATGACTTCGTCGTGGACAAACAACCAGGAACCCTCCTCATTTCTGTCGAATGTATTTATCCCCGTCGTGACGGAACAAAAGTGTGCACACCAGCATTAATATAAGTGTGTCCTCTCAGTGGATCATCCACATTGGTTCTACATCTGATTCTGGTTTGGAGGTGTCCCTAGTTTCAACATACAGGAATGGCTCGTTGATGATCTGTAACGGAGTCAACGTCCCTTTTTGCTGCTCTGTGTTAAAAATACTGCAGTGACTCGACTTCCCGACAGTTCATGACTGAAGTGTTGCTCACTGGCTGTTCTGAACACTCTGCCTGTTTAAAAAAAAAAATCCTTTCTGAAAAGGAAGTTGTTTCATATTTCTGTTTTTTTTATTAAGAGGAGGACATAGAGACCATGGCAGTCAAAAAAAAAAGTGTGACGCAAAAAAATACTCAAACAAATTCCAAACGTTTTACTTTTTATTTACTTAAACATCATCTCCCATCGCCAACTGACACTGCAAACCAAACCTACTCAATCGCTGACTTTCTACCTCTCTGATCACCTGTCAATCAAACCAGGTGATCTCTGGGATGTGTAGTGAATGAACAACAATCTGACTGCTGAATGTAGTCAATCCTACCGAATGTGTATGATAATGCAGCTACGTCATATACTTTATAAACAAAGCGGTTATAACTTCATAAGGGTGGCAACGTGGAAAAATTTGGAATGTGATAACTCAAGTTGTTAAATGAATCAATATTGACACATCCTGTTACATTCAGTAACGATGACAGCTAATACAACAATGTGACGTAGTTAATCACTGCATTTTTTTAATCAAATTGCAGCAAGATGTTTGGCACATCCACAGACGGTTACTCAAAAAAAATGCATCTATGTAATCACTCTTTTGTCTCTTGATGGTGGACTCTAGGAGGGAGTTTAACACAAAACTAGACTAGACTGTGCACATGTCTGACAAGAACACAAACGCTTTTCTTTTCTACTTTGCAACGATAGAGTCTGAACAGCTCGACAAGATGATTTGTGCTTCGTTTGTAGCTTGGACTTCTCTGTAAATAAAAGTTGTGTCTGCATATCTGCGTTGAGATTGTAATGATTTTTGTACATAAATGAATAAAATACATGATTACTTGAAACCAGGGTTTGGGTTTTTGTATGACTTACTTTTGGAGTATATACGAGTGCAGAATCAGCTCGGTGGCGCTGCACATCGTTCACTGTGAATATATAATCAGATCAAAGTGAACACTGTGGAGTTGGTGTTATCACAATCCTCTTCTGTGGTGTTGTCCTAAAAATATCTAATTAATACTTCCTCCTTATATTTGAACATGTCTCAACTTTCACAGGCTACTGTGTTGGGGATAGTACAGATTTAAGAAAAAGAAAGTGCACCTTTTGTAGGCAGAGATTTAAAGATTTCCTATAATGTTGTAGAAGTACACAATAAGTAGTAGGCTATACAGCTGGGTTTCTTATTTAAAAGTGCTTTGGAGCCCTTTTGTTTGGGGTACAATGAGTTAGAACAGTAACATAATTAAGTTTTTCATATCCAAACATCATAATAAATCTATATCTGTCTGGGGCCCTTTTAGTTTGCTTTACGGATTCAACTTATTGAAACAATATTTTATGATTATTTACGACGGGATACCATGTTTCTTGTAGCATATAGCACTTTGGGGTCACTTGATTGCTGTGACTCCAGCTTTGAAAAATAAACGGGTAGTTGTGTCATCTTTCCAGTTCCTGTAAGAATGGTTATCATAAATATGACACAGTCTGAAGTCTGAAGTCTGAAGTCAGCCATGTTTGACCTACTGTGGTAAAGGTCAGAGGCCTACCATTAATTTGTGCATCCCTCTTCTTACTGGCAGAATAGTGTTCATCCACCTTTTACCAGCAACACACTCTATGATGAACATTTCAGCAAGGAAGGCTCCTACACAGGTATGGAAAGATTAATATTGAAGACATCCAAACTATGAAGGAACACATATGGAATTATGTGGTAAACAAACAAATGCTCAACAAACCAGAATATGTTTTATATTTTACATTCTTCAAAGTAGTTGAATGAGAAGATGTGTCCAAACTTTTGACTGGTACTGTATATAGTGTGTGAATTTATGAAGGATTTATTTTTTTTGTTCACATTTTCACTGTTGACTAAGAGTGTCAAGGCAGGAATCATATTACCTTGCTAAAAGATAAGATAAGATAAGATAAGATAAGATAATCTTTTATTAGTCCCGCAGCGGGGACATTTACAGGATTACAGCAGCAGAGAGGATAGTGCAAACAAGAGACATAGTCAAAAATAAGTATTAAATAAGCAAATGAGCAATAAAAAAACAGTAAAGAATCCACAGTAACTGAAATATTATATATACACAGACAGAAACTATTTGTATTGCAGAGGTTTTTGGTGTCATGTGTCATGTGTCATGTGGTCTACTGGGAGCAGAGCTGGTTGTGCAACCTGACAGCAGCAGGAAGGAGAAGGAAAAAAATGTAGTTAATTGAATGGAAGTCTGGTTAAGCCTCAAATGTTACATCTCTGCATGCACGAGACGGGAGAGGCATCCATTTAAGAGAAACTATTAAAATCAAGTTCTATTATTATTGTACCGGTTCCAGTTAATTGGGGTTCTCTGATGGGGAACCTCTAACAGCTCAGAGCCGGGTGCATGTCGCCCCCTAGCGGCTAAACACGGACACTGCAGACTGAATGGAGAGTCCGCACTCCCGACACCCTGCTGCCAGAGAGAGGGAGAGAGAGAGAAGAGTCATTATTAGTCTGCTTAATTAAAGTCCAAAGGGGTTAACAGCTTGTGGGGGTGTTGAAGCTCGGCACAAGTGACTACAAAGGGCGACAACACACAAGAAGCCGCCGCAGCGCTGCAGACTGAGTGGAGCCAGAGCCGCAGCACCGCCACCGTAAGGACTACAACTTCACATTCAGGAACATCTTTAACGTGTTAAATCACCAGCACGGAAGCGTGTGGTTTGTTTCAGGGTGCAGCTGCTGGTGTCATGTTGTTATAACCCATCTAGAGTGTAATCACATCGCAACATGCCCGTATCGCACTAGTTCGTGCGTGCCGCGGAGTGATACGCACTGCGCCCTCCCCGGTCTACTTGGGTCTGGGATCTGGAGGACATGGCACGGGGAGGCGGAGGGAAGAAACCGGGGAAAAGGAGAGAAAAAGCCCGAAAGAGAGTAGGAAGTAGAGCCTGAGAGCAGCAGGAGCACGCACCTGGCCATGGCGCATGTGCGTTATTAAACACAGGTATGTGACCCAGCGCTCCTTGAAGTGGACCCGAACATAGCGCGCCTCCGCCGGGCACAGCCTCACCGCTCCCCCCCTCGGAGGGCTGGAGGCTAACAGCTAGCTTAGCTTAGCCTCAGTGGGGAGAAGTTCAAAAAAAAAAAAAAAAAAAGTTTGTGGAATGGAGGAAGAGGAGGAAGAGTGAAGAGTAGCTCTGAGCTAGTGCAGAGGAAGAGTAGGGAGGCTCGTTTAAAGAGGAGTGACCACCCTGAGAGGTTTGAGTGTTGGTTGTTATAGATGTTAGTGATGAGTTTAAACTAGTTGTGTGAATGTGAGCTAAGCTAGCTAGCAACAACTCTCGAGGCTACTTGCATTAGCATGCTACATAGCAGGGTTAGCTAATGCCACTGAGGTGATGTTTTCTATGTCATGACTGCTTAGTGTCTCTGCTCACTGTCCTTCTTCCATGTTGTCTGTCCCCTACATGTCAAGCATTTAGACAGATCAAAAAGTGTTGTTTTTGTTGTCTGGCTTCTTTCCCAGTTTGTTTCCAGTGGTTTGGGCCTTCAGATGTGTATTGATTCTCAGTGTGCATTATATCCATGGTATGTCTGACATTGTGCATAGAAAATAGGAAAATCACTGCCTCTTTTTTTAACAATCTAACCATGTTGGTCATTCTCTTTGTTGTAAATTGTGATCACACACACACACACACACACATATATATATATATATATATATATATATATATATATATATATATATATATATATATACCAGTCAAAAGTTTGGACACACCTTCTCATTCAACTACTTTGAAGAATCTAAAATATAAAACATATTCTGGTTTGTTTACAACATAATTCCATATGTGTTCCTTCATAGTTTGGATGTCTTCTAAAAAATAAAGAAAACCATTGAATGAGAAGGTGTGTCCAAACTTTTGACTGGTACTGTATATATTTAGGAGTTCTGAGGACCCACTGATGATTTTTTTTGTAAGATGGGCCACAAACTATCTGTAATCATTACAGTTCATTTAGGCAAGATCAGTTAATCAGGGACTTAAGTTCTCTTCCACCAAACCCCCCTTTTTTTTTTTTTTAAGTGACTTTGTGAAAGTATGTTAAGTCGAGATTTATTTGATTTGCAGCCTTCTGATGTCTTTGATGGTGAAAACACACAAAGAGGTAACGGTGTGAACAGTTCTCAGATCGTAGAGATGATGGGCCGTTATCTCAAGGGTTAATTCATTCAGATGCAGATCAGCTGTAACAGCTGCCAAGTCAGGGAAGTTCTATCTTCAGCGTGTTCACCAAACAGTACGTTTCTACTCGTTTCGGGAAGATCGGACACGTCCTTGTGTTGAAATCTCTCATTTGGCTACGCTCACTCTCTCACAATGGGCTGATGAATCACTGCTGATCCGGTCTAAATGAGGCCTAGCTGCATCCAGATCTCTGACTGATCAGGCTATGTGGAAACAGCTGCTGGAACATAGTCTGGTGAATGTCAGAGAGAAAAAAAACAAAGTTACAAGCTGGTCATTTTGTTGTGTGCGCCTACATGTTCCACTTCAGGAGGTTTCCCTCCGCTTTCAAGTGCATGTAGAACAATGAGTAGTGGAAGTGGGTGCAGTGCCGTCGGACAGCTGTGTGCTGGAAGGGAGGGATCGGGGCAGAGATGGGATGAGGGAGGAAGCAGCTCTTTGTGGTCACATCCTTTCTGACTGAGGCTGGTTTCACAGGCCCCCAAACAGCTGCTGCAGGCTACATGTGTTTGACTGTCTGCTCGCTGGGGCTGCATGATATGGGCAGAAGTGTCAGATATCACAGCATTTCGTTAGCGTAGCTGTGCATCAGGTTTGAGACCGTCAGTGTCTCTACATTAGTGGGTGGTAACGGTAGTTCGTTTGGACGCCCTGAAGCAATACTACATTCTTTTCAATGATTCAGTATTGTGTTTTTTTTGTGACTCATGGCTGTACAATGAGAAGTGATAATATCAAAGTATATTGAATAAAAGGAGCTTCATTCATTTATTTATTTCTAGCTAATTTGAGTTTGCATTTATTTAAGTTCAGATTGGTCATTTTAACTTACTGTTTGGTGCCCTTTTGCCACACCAGCATTTACTAACAGCTGTAGTTGTTAATTAAGAGAGCTAGACCTTGATTTTAAATGTAACGGTATCCGCTTACACTCTCTGCTGACATCCTCCCTCCTTCTGAGTGCAAATGTTGTTTTCAGCCGACACTTCATCATCATCTCTTATGTGCTTTAAACATGGTTACGAATAACTAGTATATGCACTAAATTTGCTCAACAAAGTTATGGATTCTGGTCATTATCGGATTTTTTGGGGGAAAAGTTGTGTGAAACTGTTTATAAATTGATGAACGTTTCCCCCTGTCATCCAAAGCACCTTGAGAGATAATATTTTTTACCTGTTACTTCACTTTAATTCACCAATCCATTTCAGTTTAACTAAATGTATATTTGAAACTATCCACCTCGTTTTAACAGTACGCCGTCAGATTGTCTCTCCTCGCGTTTGTCTTTTCATATGTATGACTGTCTGCAAGTTCTACGTGCGACACCCATCGGATAAGTGCTTCGTCCGAGTTTCAGCAAGAGTCTCGTAATTGAAATGATGTGTCCGATCAAAAAGGGGGTTGCTGACATGTTTCTGCTCTGTTCTCTGTTTTGCAGAAGGCTGGTGGAGCAGAACACTGACTGTGCACCGGTTGGAGAAGTCTATCCAGAGAGGAGCAGGGAGTTGTTGTTGTTGCAGTCATCTTGCACCGGTGAGACCTGCTGCAGCGTGTCACTTGGACAGAGGTCCTGATCTCCGCTCCTGCAGCCTGCACCACCACCCCCCCTTTCCTACATCAGTGGTGGTGACCCAGCTCCGGACCGCTTGCTGCAGGGCCCTTCCTGAGCAGCAGCAGCTGCGTCCTGCCTGCTGGCTCCCCTCCCTCCCCTGCTTCCTGTCCTTGGTCAGACAAGGCTAAATCCTCCTCTCCCCTACCCCACCCCTCATCCCATACTTCCACACACACTCTCAAGTGTTTTCTCTTGTTGACCAGACTACTAACGCTGATTGGAGATCATCAGCAGGGGACTTCTCCCCCCCCTCCCCCCCCCCTTGTTCCCCTGGAGTGAGCAGCCACTACAGAGGTCCTCCCTTTCACCTACACCACAGCATCCAGCATGACCTCCATGTCCAGTCTCTTCTCCTTCACGAGCCCAGCGGTAAAACGCCTGCTCGGCTGGAAGCAGGGAGACGAGGAGGAGAAATGGGCCGAGAAGGCGGTGGACGCGCTGGTGAAAAAGCTGAAAAAGAAGAAGGGCGCCATGGAGGACCTGGAGAAGGCTCTGAGCTGCCCCGGGCAGCCCAGCAAGTGTGTTACCATTCCACGATCACTGGACGGCCGGCTGCAGGTCTCCCACAGGAAAGGTCTGCCTCACGTCATCTACTGCAGAGTGTGGCGCTGGCCGGACCTCCAGTCCCACCATGAGCTCAAGCCACTGGAGGTGTGCGAGTACCCGTTTGGCTCCAAGCAGAAGGAGGTCTGCATCAACCCTTATCACTACAAGCGAGTGGAGAGTCCTGGTAGGTACTCAAAAATCAAAAAATATCTGATTTTTTTTAAATTTATTTTTATTTTTTATAAATACTGTAAAGTGAATGTTATTTGTCCTACCAAAGCGACCCATATTTGTATCATCATCTCTAGATGTGTTGTTTTTTATGGCACATTTGCAAACGGTTGTGCCATAAAGTCCAGTCATGACCAAATCTGTTCATTTGTATTTGTAAGAATTGAGACCGATAAGACTGGTGTGGAGCTCTGTGTAAACTGTGGAGCTGGTAAACATATCCACAGAGGTCAGGAGGCTGTCATCACACAGCCCCCCCCCCATCCATTTCACAGAAAATCAATATCGCCAGCTCTTTTGGAGTCTTATTAGATTATATGCTTCTAGGCACTCCAGATGGGGAGTGGCATCAGAGAGTGGCGTACTAAATGCATAAACCACTCAGACTAAACTCCCGGCACTTTCTCATCACTGCCCACTTTCTCTCTCTTTCTGTCACTAACGCACCACATCGCATACACCCAGGTGACCCCGAGGGCACCGCCCCTCTGACATTAGGCTAGTTCGGGATAGCCAGCTCTGCTTTGACCGGTCCAAAGACAGGGATCACATGTCAGTCAGGACACACCGCACGTCTTATCACTTTAAAGGGAGGCTTGCTCGGTATTTAAGAGGGACAGCCTTGGAGACGTGAGGCTTTAAGTCACTGAGGAGAGGATAACCAAGGCTGGGGAAACGCGCTCTATATCCTCTTGACGAAGTTGAAAGTGAAAATAAATGTATGTGACCTCTGTGGTTATATCTTAGCCAAGGTCTAAAGCGGCTTTTGATGAGCGCCAAATTGACGGCTAAACTGTTTGTTTAACAAAACAAGGACCAGTTACTGATATCGGCTGTGTATAGAAATGGCTTCAAAATGAGATTAAAGCGTTGTTATTATATTTAGGGAATTCTGAGGGGCCTTTTGTGACGTTTTCTGACATTTTAAAGGTGAAGTGATAAATCAAAAAACTAATTGGTAGAGCTTACGAAGGCTTTTCTCTCCCACATTGGCTGCATTTCCGTGTGAGTAATGGAGAGGATACATTATTAACAAGGAAACGCACTTAGGCACATTGAAACCCATACTGCGATCATATGATGATCCATTAGTTTTCAAAATGATTAAGTACCATGAGTCTGTGTGTGTTTGTGCTGTTTTTTTTTTTCAACGGCCAACTCATTTCCCTCCCCTGCCTTCTCCCTTCCAACCTCCAGTGCTCCCTCCTGTCCTGGTACCGCGGCACAGCGAGTTCAACCCACAGCACAGCTTGCTGGTACAGTTCCGCAACCTCACCCACAACGAGCCGCACATGCCCCTGAACGCCACCTTTCCAGAGTCCTTCCAGCAGCCACACAGCGGGGGCGGCAGCAACAGTGGCGGAGGAGGAGGAGGAGGAGGCGGCGGCGGCGGCGGCGGTGGTGGGGGCGGTTCTTTTCCCATCTCTCCCAACTCTCCGTATCCCTCTTCTCCAGCCAGCAGCGGTACTTATCCAAACTCTCCGGCCAGCTCGGGGCCCTCCAGTCCATTCCAGCTCCCAGGTACGTCAAACACACTCATGTACCTGACCCTGGGCAAGGGGCCAAACTATTGTGTTTATTCTGGAGCGCTGCTGTAAAGTAGCCAACGGCGGTCTCTGGTGATTTCTGTTTTTGAAGTTGTGTGTTGCGTAAATATATTTTTGAGAATAAACTTCTATCAGAGATCCAAGTAAATCCATTTTAATATGCATTTCATTTACAAAGCCCCCAGCGTTAGAATGAACAATAGTTTAAACCCATGCACAATACTCTTCATTACTATGCAATGGAAATGCTTTTAACAATACTCTAACCAGGTCAAGTTATTATATTCATCCAAATCAAGCTACACCCCTCAATGAGAACAAAGGAAATGCCAGCTAAGCAGTGTCCAACAGAGCCAGGGCTGCTGGCTGCTGTCAAGGCTGTAACTCAGCAGAGCCGGCTGCTTTTTCTGTCTCATTGTTACTGACTGGACACAGAACAGATACATGAAGACGTACCACTTAAACGAAACATTCATTTCTGCCATGTTCAATAATCCTAATATATTGGAGAAATACCTTTTTGGACCATTTGAATTTTGTACTATTTCAGTCTGCGTGTGCGCGCGAGCGTGCGTGTGTGTGTGTGGATGTCACTGCTGTGTGTGTGTCTGGTGACTAGAGCTCTATCCCGCTCCGGCTCAGATCTGCTGACACATCCGGTTGCTGCAGGCCGTCGGGCAGAAAAAGTATTTTCATGGCTATCTAGGATTTTATTTGTGCTGAAAGGCCCTGATGGTTATTTGAGCATCATAATCATAAACCTTTTCTCACTGCCATCCAAGTGGAGGTTCACTTTTTAGTTTTTTTTCCCCCTTGTGTGACTCAATATGGGTGCAGAAAGCTCAAATTGCATCTCTGTCGGGAATGGGTTAGCATGTGGCTTAGCAAGTGAGGGATCTGTGAAATGTGACACCGTTTCCGGGGTACAGATCCAGTGATGATTGTCCGAGTCTAGGGAGATGTGCGTGTGTGTGTGTGTGTGAGTGACTATTTTCCAGCAGCAACAACTGGTCTCATCCTCACTAACTGCTCTTTTAATGTCTCAGCTGACACCCCACCCCCAGCCTACATGCCCCCCGACGAGCAGCTGGGCCAGGAGAGCCAGTCCATGGAAACCAACAGCAGCGTGGTGCCTCAGAACATGCCCAGAGGAGGTGAGGAGAACACGCATTAGTATCAGTTGCACTTCACCAATAAAAATACAGAGGACCCAACTCTGAAAAGGATGAAATACCAACCAGGAAGTACAGTTTGAAAGCTTGTGGAAGTCCAAGATGCTGCACAGGATTTGGCTTTTTCCCCCAAAATTGATGTAAATTTTCTTCTCTGTCTCGACATATTATATACGCCAACATTTCCCACATGTGGCGTGAAACCGGCTTTTCTGTTGGGCAGCCCTTATTCTCTGCGGTGGCATTCACTCTGCACCACTACACTGGTCTCGTTGACATTTATGAGGAAGTTACGTTTTCAAGCCACATGTTCTGTTGTGTGATGAACATTTGGTCATTTCCATGCCTGAAATATTTCACCTTATTTGCCCCCAATCAGATAATACTTGCCTCCAGTGAAATATATAATGTTTCATTCCTTTATTTAAGCGCTTCTATAATATTTTGTATTTGAGGAGAGGAGAGAACTAAATGATGTGCTACAGATGTGTCAAAGTGGGAAACAAATTCAAATTTAAAATCTTTTGTAATATAGTTTAGGGATATAATTATCTTTATACTTTATAAAATTCTTTCCATTACAATGAGTGTTAACGAGCTGCTTCGCTCTTGTTAACTACACTTGTCCTTGATAATTAATGAATCCTGTCCCATCGGTTTTAACGAGGCTTTCATTGAGTTACTATACCAGTAAACTGTATTATTATATGATCAGTTGTGTTTAAACCGTGAAGAATTATTTTTTGGGGCTCACAATCTCACGCTGTCTAAATTCATTCACTTTAACTAAAACAATATTGTTTTGTACAAGAGATCTTAATCAACGTCGTGTGTGTGTGTGTGTGAAGATTTGTGTGTGTGTGTGTGTGTGTGTGTGTGTGTGTGTGTGTGTGTGTGTGTGTGTGTGTGTGTGTGTGTGTGTGTGTGTGTGTGTGTGTGTGTGTGTGTGTGTGTGTGTGTGTGTGTGTGTGTGTGTGTGTGTGTGATGTCATCGGCTAAGTAGATGACTCACCTGTTTTTTTTTTTTTTTGTTTTTTTTTTTAATCTAACCTGTTGTGCAATCCTTCAGATGTGCAGCCAGTGGAGTACGAGGAGCCGAGCCACTGGTGCTCCATTGTCTACTATGAACTCAACAACCGCGTTGGCGAGGCGTACCACGCCTCGTCAACCAGCGTGCTGGTGGACGGCTTCACCGACCCTTCCAACAACAAGAACCGCTTCTGCCTCGGGCTGCTGTCCAACGTCAACCGCAACTCGACCATCGAGAACACGCGCAGGCACATCGGCAAAGGTACGACTTAACAGATATGAACGTTTTTTTTTGTTTTGTTTTTTATCTCGCCGGCTGCAGTTTCAGATGTCCTTACCCATCGGTTGTCTGTCTCATTTAACCAGGAGTGCACCTGTACTACGTGGGGGGAGAGGTGTACGCAGAGTGCCTCAGTGACACCAGCATTTTTGTCCAGAGCCGTAACTGCAACTACCACCACGGCTTCCACCCGACCACTGTGTGCAAGATCCCCAGCGGATGCAGCCTCAAGATTTTCAACAACCAGGAGTTCGCTCAGCTCCTGGCCCAGTCGGTCAACCACGGCTTCGAGGCCGTGTACGAGCTCACCAAGATGTGCACCATTAGGATGAGCTTCGTCAAGGTAAGGCCTTACCATACACTAATAGCTAAACACGTCTCATCCTTTCCTTTTTACAAGAGGCAGAAATCATCACAATCGGTGTGTTTCGATTTGTTTTGCCTCCCTCAGGGCTGGGGAGCTGAGTATCACCGACAGGACGTCACCAGCACCCCCTGCTGGATCGAGGTGCACCTGCACGGGCCACTCCAGTGGCTGGACAAGGTGCTCACACAGATGGGTTCGCCCCTCAACCCAATCTCCTCTGTGTCCTAATGATGGACTCGTGGGAGCTCGGGAGATCCCTTCTACTATATATATTTTTTTTTTTACTTTTCTTCCCCCCCCCCCCTCAGCGATTGATAATTTAAGGTGGTCTTAATGGCTGAACTGTTTACACTTAACTTTGGGAAGGGATATTGAACTCTGGCTGGATATTCGACAACAGCAGCAGCCGGAATGAGTTGTTGAAACAGAGAACCGTTGAGTGCGGACGCCCGGAGAAAGGAGCGGTAACGGCACGGACACACTACTGCTCCACAATGCTACGACACCCAAAAGAATTGAGGGCTCCATTGTCACATTTGAATCTGTCAAATGTTCAATTTTTTTTTTTTTTTGCATCAAGTTTTTATTGTTTTTATCAAATGTTTTTAATTCTCTGTACGTGTAGTTTTTTTAATGTAGCAGTCTCACTACTCCGCCTTATGTCCGACAGACTAATTGGAATTTAACCGAACATATTTCTCACATCGTCGTCTCAGCATCAGATATTTACAATGAAGACGTGGACACGAGTATGTTTACCATTAGGCTCAGATATAACAGACGCTTTCTTTTTTTTAATAGTCTCTACTGATAAAAATGAACACTGAGCTACTGCCTTCTCAGAAGGTGATGTATGCCGACCTGGTAGTTTTTGATATGGGAGATCAATCACTAAACACATTCTAACATGCCATAAGCTAACAACATTGTGAATGTTACATCTATTGCAGCAGAAGTTGTCATCTATGATATAATCACACCATGGACATCATTGTTATTGATTCTTGTTTGTACTCTTGAGTTCAAGTAAGAGTGACTGTATTCTCCATACTCACTGTATTAACAATATTGTGCACTCGTGGATTTTGTGCAGGCATATTAAATTTTGACGTGGGTACCAAGGCATTATGTTGATAGATAATTGAATTCATTAGCGCAATGAAATAAACAGGTTATTTGGTAACAATGATATTATTTTGTTTTGTTTCTGTGTGTGTGTGTGTTCTCAAAGATTTTACAGACAGAAAATGTGTCTTATGATAAGTGAAGAGTGTGGAAATGTGTTAAATCAGGATGGATCCAGCATGAGCACAGACGTAAACGGTAATTTACACTGTTCTTTATACCAATGACAGATTAACAACACTTCACCGCCCAATTTTCTCCATTGAATATTGGTTTACCTATGATTATACTTGTTTGAATAGCTTAAAATGTTATGGTTGCCGTGGCAGAACCATAAAAGCACCAAAGCAAACAAGGACACTGGTACATTTTAATGAACGAAGTTTGCTGCTTAGTTTTCACAGTATCAATAAAACCGCTGTGGCTCAGAATGATCGCGTGCTTTATGATATTCAAATAATATGTTTCATTAAAAACATTTATTGGCTGAAATGGAAAACTCAATCGTAAAAGTAAATAAAAAGTAATCTTTACATCAGTTTTGGGTTAATTAACAATGATTAACTTAAACCAGCTGATATTAGATTAGAAATCCCAGTAGTTATCAGCAGCACAAAAATACATACAGTACCAGTCAAAAGTTTGTTCACACCTTCTCATTCAAGTACTTTGAAGAATGTAAAATATAAAACATTCTGGTTTGTTGAGCATTTGTTTGTTTACCACATAATTCCACATGTGTTCCTTCATAGTTTGGATGTCTTCAATATCAATCTACAATGTAGAAATAAAGAAAAACCATTGAATGAGAAGTTGTGTCCAAACTTTTGACTGGTACTGTAATTAAGAATAATAAAGTTATCTGGTTGCGGTGATAATAAGTTTAACTGTTGTTCATTAGCACTTTAAATATTTAGATTATCATGATCACGTGTACATTCATTAGAAAAAATAAAATAAAGAAAATAAAGAAAAATAAAAAACCATTGAATGAGAAGGTGTGTCCAAACTTTTGACTGGTACTGTACTTCAAAACTTCAATTCTGAAACTCAACCAGAGCATCTTTAGGGATGCATTGTGGAGTGGTTTTCTTATTGCATATATATTATCTTAATATATCTAGTGGAGTGATGTTGTGCCTGTGACCTCCCACTACAGCTCAGTGAGTCTAAAGTGACCGTGGAACGCAGGAGCAGCAGGACGACTTCCTATTGGTCCACGTTGGTAATTACCGTAAATCTCCGATAAAGGAGGCCACCTAAAACAAATACAATGACAAATACGACTCAAAAACGTGCTATCAAACACAAACACTCATGACTGAACTGTTAACGACAATTCATCCTTCTAACTGCTTTCTACACCACCGAACTGACTGGAGACAGGAAGTGTTTCGGTGACGCTTGAAAAAAATGCTCTTGCGTGAAATTACCGTACCAGCCGGATATGATGTGGCCGAGCCAAAGATAAACACGTAGCCGGACGGACAGGGGCGAGGACAACACACAGCACAGCACACAACACACAGTACACACAGGCTGCCTGCACGCCACAGAAATGGAGTAGCCGATGAGCATATAGAGACTTTTATAGGCGAGGAGACATCCGTGAAACCCGCGAAGGAGCGAGTCTTCCGCAGACACGACACGGTGAGTACTGACAGCTGCTAACAGCTAACAGCTAGCTAGCTAACAGCTAGCAGCAGCTAACTAAGCTAATCACCTCATGTAGCTGTGTAGCCTCTGGAGCAAAGGGTCGCTATAAACACACATGTATATTATATATGTGTTTATATATATATATATAAGTGTTAAGCTGATTTAATAGGAGCAGCAATAAGAGCTAAGCTAGTTTATAGTTGCATCAGTGTGAGACATGTAGCACAGGAGAGGCTGGTCAGGGGCTGCAGGGAGTGGGAGTGGACACAAAGCTGCACAAGTGCACAGCTTAGCATCTATGCAGGGATACATCCATTTGAATCCTTTTACTCAAAGCTCATTCAAGTGTTCAGATCAGATTGCTGTATTTAAAGGTGTCTTTGTAGTAGAGGATGACACTTTGGGTTCTCAAAGCTTTACATTACATTACAGTCATTTAGCAGATGCTTTTATCCAAAGTGACTTACAATAAGTGTATTCAACATAAGTATTCAAGAGAACTACTAGTCACCAGAAGTCATAAGTGCATCTCCTTTCTTAAACAAGCATCTTAAAGCATAAACCAGAGCAAAAGTACAGAAACAAACTAATATGAATACAATAAGTGCAACAAACAGCTCTCTCTTTTCTCCCCACATCATATTCTTATATGATTATGTAATAATTTGTGGTTAACACCTGAGAACAGTTTGGCTGATGTAAAACCCTGGAGGAAATCATTACTCTGCTCACACAAATGGTTTAAATGATCTACCCCAACCGGTTACAAACACATCACTGCGTTGCGTTCACTGGAGCTAATTATTATAGATGTAAAAAATAACATAATTGTTATCTAAGATATGGGACGTGATGCACACACGGACTGAGCAATGTAGGTCTGGCCGTTGGCCCGTCGGTTTAATTATTGAAAATGCCAGATTGTATTCATGAGATGCACAATTTCTCCGAGTTTTCTCAAAATCCAGAAATTGAAACGTTGGTAATTGGCATCTATATGTAAAGGTATATCTGGTGTATATATTGTACACATTTTCTGGAAATGGCCCTAAGGATTTGTCAAAACTGAGAGTCTTGAGAGTTTGTCCTCTTTTTTTGGTTTCAATGCTTTCACACACAGTTAATGTGTATACTAGATTTCTGAAAGCAGTGGCTTGAATGGTAACGAAAATAAACTTGAGCTGTGGATGGACTATGAACAAATGATAACCAGATTTCTCATTATTATTATGGTGTCAAGGCTTTGTAACAACACAATCTAGATACATTTTTGATGATAATCTGTACGTATCCATCCAAGTAAAATTAACATAGCAAAGAGACATTTGACCACCTTTTATTTGCATGCCGTTCCGCTACAATAGTCACCTTTCACTTGTAACAACCCTCTTCTTCTCTTCCCCATTTCATCCGTTTCCCCACCACAGTATCTGTAACTGAGTCCAAAATGGTGCGATCAACCTTGGTGACCGCCACCAGTCTGGCTCTGACTGGAGCTGTGGTGGCACACGCCTACCTCCTCAAACACCAGTTCTACCCGACTGTGGTCTACCTCACCAAGAGCAGCCCCAGCATGGCGGTAAGGGCAGTTGGTGTGAATTATATAGATATTTGACCCATCTTTTTAAATATCAATGACATTGTGACAAATCCGCTTTTTCCTTTCTGCTGTCAGGTGTTGTACATTCAGGCCTTTGTGTTGGTGTTCCTGCTGGGAAAGTTCATGAGGAAGGTCTTTTTTGGACAGCTAAGGGCTGCAGAAATGGAGGTAGAGTTGTTATTCATATTTATTACTCGCTTGGCTCATCATAACACACATTCAGCTTAATATGCAATGCACAGTCTCAGCTGTATCTAATTGGCCTACTTATGTTTGCGTGCATTCCCGCCCGTCCTCTCCGCCTTCAGCATCTCATCGAGCGTTCCTGGTACGCTGTGACCGAGACGTGCCTGGCATTCACTGTGTTCAGGGACGACTTCTCCCCTCGCTTTGTCGGCCTCTTCACACTCCTGCTCTTCCTCAAGTGCTTCCACTGGCTGGCCGAGGACCGGGTGGACTTTGTGAGTCATGAGAGAGAAAAATAACTTCCTTATCTTACATAGTACACAATTTACCTAATCTACTGTATTTGTGTTTAGTACATTGTTTAAAGGTAGAAAGTAAACACAAATTAATAAGATGGGACAGATGCTGTGTGACTGAGGCTGAATACAAGAGCTGATTTAAATCAACACGCAATCACCTGTATGAAGATCATTGAAAATCACAATCGGTGATTCAGTGACTAAATACACTGTACAGGTTTTACGTACCGTGTAAATGTTTATCTTTTTCTCTCAGATGGAACGGAGTCCAAACATATCTTGGATCTTTCACTTCAGAGTATTATGTAAGTACAGGTTATCAGACACGTCAGAAATCATTCTGCCAGCTCCTCTGTGTTGGCCTTGTCTTTATTTTTTTTGGATTTCTTTTCCTTCTGTTGTATCAACTCTACTTATGAAACAAGTCTTGGCTAAAACGAAACTGTATGCAAATCATTGCTGTTTGCGCACAAGGCCAGGTGCACCACAGTTAAACAGAGCCCCACAACAGACCACCAGAGTGGTTGACAGTAACCGACCATAATAACAGAACACCATTACAAAATCCATTCAGTCATCTTGTCAGATTTCATTTAGCAGCCAACTGTGTTTGCATTGAGGACAGCTGGGAGCTCTGTCAGTGCGTCCTGGCTGTATAACCAGCTTTATTTCCACATCAGCCCAGTAGCTATTTAAGTTTTAGATGAAGTGTCCATCAGACACACCTTTTAAATACTCAACATACTTGTTTATTCTGGGCCAAAACAAAGGTATTGTTTTCTACGTTTCTATGGAGCTTCTGCATGTAGACACCTAAACCCCTCACAGGAGTGTTATTCAGTTTTTATTTTTTGTTTCCTGCAGCTCTCATGGGACTGCTGGCTATCCTAGACTTCCTGTTTGTCAACCATGCCTGTCACAGCATCATCACCAGAGGAGCCTCAGTCCAGCTTGTTTTCGGATTTGAGGTTTGTCATACGTTAGTTTGAGCTCGAAGGCTTCAGTACTCCAGACTAACTTATCAACTGGTATCACTGGTGCTAAAGACGTTCTGGGTTTGTCACACCCTTCTTTATGGCACAGCTTCGTATTTATCACTGGTTGGAAAGCAACACAGTATATTTACTCAAGGACCGTACAAAAGCCCAATTCTGATGTTACTTTCTACTCCACTACATTTCAGAGGGAAGTATTGGACTTTTTACTTCAGTTTTTACATTAATTCATGATAAGTAAAGTAAATACAATGTGTCGTAATGCAGTAAATTAAACCAACCCACAGTATAAAAATGAATGGAATTAGCTGCACTGCAGTCAGCTACAGCATTAAAATGCATCATACATGTTACTGCATCAGAAATAATGAACTAAAAAGCCCATTTGGCTGCATAGTGAGTACTTTTACTTTTAGTACATTTTCTTGATTATATGCCTAATTACCTAAACTCAAGTAATATTCTGAATGCAGGACACATTTTGTTCACATTCTGGAGCCCTGGGCTTATTTAACCCAACTTTGCTCATTTAAAATCAAATGGAATACAATACCCATACAATACCCATATATAACCCCACATATATATCTTCTTAGATTCTAGATATTGTCATATGGAATAATTGTGTTTTTCTGGTTTTAAAGGCTGCTTTATAGTAAAGTAATGTCATTTTCTGAGCTTACCAGACTGTTCCAGCTGTTATGCTATTATTTTCCGTTACGCTTTTAGTCATTACATCCACTTTACTGATGATTGCTTATCAAAAATCTCATTGTGTAAATCTTTTGTTGAGGGAAAGTGTTGAATCCTGTCGCAATATTGAGGTAAAAAATATTGTGATAAGTGATTTTCTCCTAATGGCTCAGCCCTAACTCATCGATGATATAGGATTCAGAAATACAACCGTTAAGACGTGTTGGAGATAAAACACCCACATTTCCTCACCACAGCCTCTGACTTTGTGGTCATGTTCTTGTGTCGCCACACGGGTGTGACTGATAACACCTGCTACTATATACGCACGCACAATACAGGACACACATGGTGTCAATAGCATACCTTTCTCTCTGTGTGCTCCTCAGTACGCCATCCTGATGACCATGGTGCTGACGACCTTCATTAAGTACCTTCTGCACACCGTCGACCTGCAGAGCGAGAACCCCTGGGACAACAAGGCCGTCTACATGCTCTACACCGAGCTCTTCACAGGTACCGGCCTCAGCTGTGCTCCAAACTGTGACGCAGGATATCCTCCTTCTAGATAGATAGATGATTGATAGATAGATAGATAGATAGATAGATAGATAGATAGATAGATAGATAGATAGATAGATAGATAGATAGATAGATAGATAGATAGATAGATAGATAGTTTGTGTGTGTTTCTAAAGGTGGTGGCCATACTCCAACATTAGTTTCTGTTTTTTTTATCCCAGGTTTCATCAAAGTGCTCCTGTACATTGCCTTCATGACCATCATGATAAAGGTGCACACCTTCCCCCTGTTTGCCATCCGGCCCATGTATCTGGCTATGAGGTGAGCTGCTCAGAGGGTTTACTCTGTTTATAATACTTCCACTACTCTGATGTACAACTAATGAAAGTAGAGTTCAAACTTTAAATGTTTGGAATAGGAGTTTGGTCATTTCCAAAAATGATTGATGATATATCATATTTAAGCAACATTTCCAAGCTGTAACTTTAGCACAGATGTTTATTATTTTTATTCATTTTGTTTGAATTCACATTCAAGGCATGTTTTGAGTTTGCTGCCGTTTTCTTCTTTTTCTCTCAGGCAGTTCAAGAAAGCTGTAACAGATGCTATCATGTCTCGGAGAGCCATCCGCAACATGAATACACTGTGAGTTACAAGGTTATACCAGGTTATTTAACAGGGTTATACCAGGTTATACCAGGTTATACCAGGTTATTTAACAGGGTTATACCAGGTTATACCAGGTTATTTAACAGGGTTATACCAGGTTATTTAACAGGGTTATACCAGGTTATACCAGGTTATACCAGGTTATTTAACAGGGTTATACCAGGTTATTTAACAAGGTTATACATACCAGGTTATACCAGGTTATTTAACAGGGTTATACCAGGTTATACCAGGTTATTTAACAGGGTTATACCAGGTTATACCAGGTTATACCAGGTTATACCAGGTTGTACCAGGTTATACCAGGTTATTTAACAGGGTTATACCAGGTTATACCAGGTTATTTAACAGGGTTATACCAGGTTATACCAGGTTATTTAACAGGTTATACCAGGTTATTTAACAGGTTATACCAGGTTATACCAGGTTATACCAGGTTATACAAGGTTATACAAGGTTATTTAACAGGGTTATGCAAGGAAATGCAGTTTTAAGGCCCATTTTGCTACTTAAAAAACACAAAAAAAACTTGCTCCATTGATGTAAACATTGGGCCGTCTCTTCGCCTTCTTTTTTCTAAAATCAACAATAATCACAATTATGATTTGTATGATAAGACTTTTCTGATTGCACTGATGTATTTGTAAAAAGCATTAATCCCCAGTGGGTCTTTCTTATTCATTTATACAAGTTGGGTTTTAATTGTCCTTTAATGACATTAACTACAGCCCACATGCAAACGAGTGTCCGTTCTCTATTCAGAGTTCTGGTGCTGGTCTACACCAGTATGCTTTCAGTGTTGAGCTGTATGCAGACGTTTAGTTTGGCTGGTTAGTTTTTCCTGTCTGTGAGCCCCGCAGCATTCAGTGACTGTAGTGACCTTTAGCCAGGGATATTAAAAAGCAGACAACACATTTAGATATAAAGCTTATACGTTTTCTGCTGTTCCTTTCTCTCCTGATCTTTGCGTTTGTTCAGATACCCCGACGCTACTCCTGAAGATCTGCAGGCCTCTGACAACGTCTGTATCATCTGTAGAGAGGAAATGGTCACCGGCGCCAAGAAACTGCCTTGTAATCACATTTTCCACTCCAGGTAAGTCCTGAGGTCAGCAGGAAAGATGCTGGAATGCAAACAAACAAAAAACAATGTAGATTTCTGACGTGGTCAGCATCTACAGTATCTGATGTTACCCGCAGTTCCTCTGTACTCAAACAGAAAACCAGTCAGTGAAGTTATAAATTAAACATGACTCCAAACAAAAACCTCAGTGAACAATCGCGTTTCAATGTTGTGATTTGTCATTGTGGTACTTTAAATAATGCCGCTGCCCTCCTTTCCCCCCCACAGCTGCCTACGCTCCTGGTTCCAGAGGCAGCAGACCTGCCCGACCTGTCGCATGGACGTCCTTCGTGCATCCAACAACAATCAGACTCCTGCACCAGCACAGGCCCCGCCCCCTGCTCCAGCTGCCCCCGCCAACGCCCCCGCAGTCCCGCCCGCCAACGGTGAGAGTCGAAACCAAAGCACAGGTCACAGTGGCCTTTCACACTCTTATTCGTTCATCCATGAGTCGCTGTGGACTTTTAAGCTAAATTTTAAGAAATTCTGTATAAAAATTAGACAATCCTGGTCCGGAAATCTTGGTTCAATATGTTTTCAGTCCAACTTTTCTTTTTTTAACTAACCAGTGGGTTTGCGTTGACCACTTAGCAGAGCATATTAATAATGTTTTAACGTCCTCTGGTAGAAGCATGCTTGGAGCCTTTCTCAGGGGTTGGTAAAGGATCTCTATTATTCCGTTTCCTCTCCAGTGGCCCCTGGCATGTTACCCGGCTTTCCCCCCGGCGTCTTCCCCTTCTGGGGTCCCTTCCCCGCAGTGCCTCCCCCTGCTGCAGCGGCTGCAGCTCCGGGTGCCGATGCTCCACAGAGCAGCACGGAGGCTACACAGGCAGCCGGTAAGGACGACTCGCACTCCTCCTCCAACAGACCACTGCAGCTCGACGCTACCATTTGTGTCTGAAACTATTTGCTAATTTCATGTGTGTTTGTTTTCGTTGATTTTATTTTTCTCTGGGATTGCATGACCTTCTACCACAAACGTTGTGTTTGTCTCACCAGGCTCCAGCCAGTCCACCTCGTCCACCGCAGACGCCGCTGCAGGTGCTGCAGCTCCGGGATCAGCAATCCCAGGCTTCCCCTTCTCCTTCCCTCCTCCTCCCTTCCCCACTGCACCATGGCTCATGCCTCCCCCTCCTCCCTTCGGTAAGCACCGCCTGTCTGCCTTGCAGACTAAAATAAATGTTTGCTTGGTGACTTGGCACTCTAATTGCTGCAGAAAATACTGAGAAAGAATTGGAAGTATGTTTCTGTCAACACAGCTGTTGTTACGCCTCTATGAAAATAGAAATAATTAAATGCATGTGGATGAGTCTTCTTTGTTTGCCATTGTTTAAGGAAGTGCTTAGCATTACCATAGCAACGTACTATACAATCGCTCTGTGGGAAAGTCTCTGTTATTTCCAACTACATTTATAACCCTTTCATTTTCCGTCAAACAGCTTAAAGTTTCATCACAGTTGTCCATCAAACAGTCATGACCGAACCCTAACCCCTGAGGTCACATCACCTGATGTGATTTTTAATACTGATCTTAAATAGATCCATATAAAAAAGGTATATTTTCCCTTTTAAGTTCAGTAAATACAACTAACTCGAGTGATTAAACATTCAGCGTCAGCATCCATGACTTCATTTGTAAAATACAAAGTGCTTCACACAAGGCAACAAATGGAGTTACACATATATATTCCCTATTCGGTACATTGTCCATCGTGTGTTTTACCTGGACCGGTTTGTGTTAATGCCTCTCCTCCTCTCCTCTCCTCCAGTGTCGTCCATGCCTCCTCCTCCTCCTTCTCTGTCCCGGCTGTCCGAGGAGGAGCTGAGGGAGATGGAGGCGGAGGGTCGGCGGGGCCTCGAGGCCAGGCTCCAGTGTCTCCAGAACATCCACACCCTGCTGGACGCCGCCATGCTCAACATCCACCACTACCTCACCACCGTCACCACACTCGCGTAACTACATCCTTAAATTCAGCCAGCCTACTCGTACTGTTGTAGTATTTCCAAATGTTTTATGAATTAAGGGGTAAAATATTTTTCTAATAAGTTGAACCTAAAATGAGTAATCAAGTTTTACCACTTTAGAAATATTGAAACAGGAAGACTTGGAGTTGAGTCTTTGTCCCTCTGCTGATGTGTTCTGCACAGTCCTCCCCGGGCCGAGGCCAGCGCCGGAGCAGCCGGTGGGACAAACGACGCCGCCGCTTCGCCTCCGGAAGCTGGCAGCAGCACGGACATACCCAGCCAGGAGAAGGACTCCTCCAGCTGTGAGTAAACCCACAGTTTACACCAACTACCAAGACTAGTTAAATAAAAAAGAATTTAAAGTTTAATTCCTATTTTCATTGTTTCCAGCCGAGCAGGTGGACGGAGCTGTAGTCTCCTCTCAGCAGGCTGACTCTACTTCCACCGCCTCGGACACGGAGAGAAAAGAAGAGCTGGACGAAGGAGCGGCGGGCGCGGAGGGGGAGGAGGACGGAGAGCCCAACGCCGCCGAGCTGAGGCGCCGCCGCCTTCGTAAGCTGGAGACCTCATCGTCGCCATCGTCCTCCCCGCCTCCTGACAACTGATCACTCGCGCTCTGACTCGGGACTTATTGCTCTGGACCAGCAGGAACTGTGAGCTGATAGATCGTTGCTTTGGTTCTTCATCGCCTCTCTTCCTCGTGGCTCTCGCCTTCCACAGGCTCAGGTTCCTAACTGTTGTCGAGTTGGACTCAGACTACCGGGAGACGCGATGGTTGGTCGGTACCACTCACCTGGACCGTTTCTGTGTCAGAAAGCAATACCACGACTCCTATTTAATTTTTTTCATTAACCCCCCCCCCCAGATTGACTACTGCAATAAGAATACTGCAGCTGTTTGTAAGTTTAATCAGGTGGAAGAGGAATTTCGAACCCATCTATTTGGTCGGTGTAACGGAGACGGTGTTCGGACTTGTGTTTGGTAGTTTTACTGTCGGTGAGGTCTTTGCCTGCAATTTGATTTTTGTTTAAATTCAGCTTCCTTCAGGCATTAAGGTGGTGCCGCTCACCACGTCAACATGTTACACATCACCTGGATCGGTGTCAACAACCAGTGAATTCAAATCAATGGAAGTTTGATCAGCTGCTTTGGCTCTCTTTTTCTTTAACATTCATCACTCTTCTGTCGCCACTGCAGTCGCTGTATCATACGGATTTATTTGAATGTGTACATACTGTATAAAGAGTTTTAATAGGATGATCTGTACATAATGCAGAATAAACTGTTTGACTGAAATGGCAGTGGCACAACATGTACAATGGTGTGTATGTTCACAAACAAATACCATAGATGGATTTAAAGCACTTCTGTTCAGGCTTCCTGTGTCCGAGCTTTTAATGTTTCCTTTGAATTAGAGATGAATTATTCCAAAGATATTTAGGAAAGAAATTGGAATGTTCTCGCACCAGAAAAAGCAACACTCGAATCCCAGGCCAGCCCTTCCCAGTCAGATTATCGGGTCTGCTTTTATTGTTGTAAAAGCAATGTTGGTGTCGTTAAGTAAAGCAGTGATGTTTTAAGTTCCAGATGTGTTATTTCCCAGGAAGTTACCTGGATAGACACATGTGGTTTTTACTAATTATAGGTAAGAAATGCTCTTTTCAAACCAGGTACATTGTCATTCATATTCCTTTTATTATTAGAAAGGTACTATTTGTTGAAATGTGTGTTCTTTTCCACATTTTTCCAAATTAAGATTTATGTTCAGCTGACCTGTGAGTATCCAGCTAGTTATTTTCCCAATATGAGTACCAAATGCCATTAGTTATTCAGGGAAAATTCTTTAAAATATCTTAAGGAAAATAAGCAAAAATCATAGACCTGAAAATAAAGTGTAGTCAATATAAAAGACAAAAAAATAAGTGCCTTGAAATCCTGGGCACTAATTAAGTTCAGAGCTGGTAGTAAAACCGATCAGACACAGCACATGTTTTTAACTAAGCAACAGGCCAAACAAGCTCATTTAGATTCTTTTATTGGTTTGTTGTTTACATAGTAAATATCAATCATGGGGTAGAAATATGAGCGACTTGCTATGAGGAAGCCTCATTCCAGTTAAGACATAAAGGACAATCACATTTGATTTATTGCTACAGTTATAGGGTAGAAGCATTTTTTTATAAAATAAGTTAAACTTGCATCAAAATAATTAATAACTAATAACAATTTACACAAGAAGGGAATAAGAAATCAAAAGCAACTTTTAAAATTAAAAATTATAAAACTCTTTGCAAAAGTGACATACAATCTGAGACAGCAGACACCGGCCTTAAAGGAAACAACTCCGAGATGTGAATACCTGCAGTGATGTGTTGCTCTGAAGTTAGAAGATAGACAATGCTTATGTGGAATTATTTATCAAAAGTGACAAAAGACATTACTGTTCTTCAAGACACAGAACACCAAAGTGACCCGTTGATCAGATGTATTTTAGTCAATTTCAAAACTGCATATTTCTTTGGTCAGTGGTTGTTTCCAAGGCTTATATCACATGCTGGAAGCTTATGAACTACATTATGTACATTAATTACCTCTGCCAGGAGGATCACGCGATTGGTCATGTGCATCCGTGAGTGAGTGTGCATCTCTGTGTCTGTCCACGGCTACCCTCGCATTCTGCTGCAGCAAACTGCAAAATATTTTGTGCGGCCAGTTTTGGCTGCAGGCTCAAGGACCTCTCGTGGTTGAAGTGACTCCCACTTTCTCAAAACACCTTTTATTACCCGTTTCATATTGCCAATGACTGCTGGCTGACTCCTCACTTACTGCTCTCAACTCTTACCAGTCGGAGGCGGAGGCCAGAGAGTATTGCCGACCCCCAGTTGCTAATCTGCGCCCACAATCCCACACTTGTATTGTTTGAGAAGGTGTGTATGGCTTACAGCTAACTGAGCTACCAGTACACTGGTGAGCACATTGCCACCACTCAGTCGCTGCTACGGAGGCAGACAATGTGGTGAGTAGAAGTCTGTTTTTGGTAAGATCGTCTCAAATCGTCTGCATACATCATCGCTTTTTGGAGGAAGTGTGTTCTACGACGCTTTACAACCCCGTTAATGCCTAGAGGGCGTTGGTCCTTGGAAGTGGTCGATTCAGACACACTCTCTGGCGGAGATTTGCACTCTACTGAGTGCACTTTTCTAGTTCAATAAGGAATGCTTAGAAAAGCTAAATGTGCAATTTTTAGGGAATCGTAAGAGCTAGTTCACCTTATTTCATCAACAATAGGAAAATTACATATTTAAAATAAGCACACTGTAATAATAAACACATTGTAACTTTATCTCACTTTATCATTTATGAGAAGATCACTGAGCACAATGTTTTGTCTGTCGGGGCTTCTCCCACCAAAGTTCATTCCCTTTTAAGCCAAGAAAAAAAGAAATTCTATATATTCTCTGTTTCAAAACTACAAGGTGCATATTCACCGTTTGTTGATGAATTCCTGAGGTCTTCAGTGCAAAAAAAACTGTCCACAGAGGAAGGTACTACTTGCTGGTAGCTGTGTGCGGTCTGCCCTTCAGAAGAATGTCATCAGGGACACGAAGACCCTGATAGTGGTGAGAAGTGGAGGTCAGTTCTGGGGGGTGGAGTAGAACGAGTGGTGCTGGTGGCTCTGGTCTGGAGGATTGCTGGCAAACAGGAGAGGAGCGGTCTCTGCTCCGTACCAGCTGGAACACAGTGAGAAGAGGAACACATGAGAACACAACACCTAATCTGAAATCACTTTATTAAACTGTCGTAGATGTATAAAGGCCGTATGGTCATAATATGCGTTTTCAAACTTGCGAGACTTGTCCAGCAGACACCCTGGAGGACCTTTTTCACTGACTAATCTAACAACTATTTTCTCTATTAATCTATTACTTGTTTGGTCTTTAGAATGTTCGAAATCTGTGGAAGATGCTTGTCAAAGTTTTCCTGAGCCAAGAGTGAGGTCTTCCAATGTATTGTTTTGTCAGACCAACAGCCCAAAACCCAAAGATACTCAATTTACAATCATATTAAATTAGAGTTAAAATCCTTCATTGATCAACAGCCAACCGGAAAAAAATCATCAACTTTTGATAATCGATAATCGAACGGTTTCAGGCATTTGTTGAGCAAAAATGCCCCAAAATTCTCTGTTTCAAGCTTAAAATATGTAAAAATGCCTTGAGTTTCATTGTTTTCTAACATCGTCATTTAAAAAAATTCAAATAACGATGAATCGATAAAGTGAGCTGCAGGTTAATCAAAGGATTAAATTATTGTTTATCTGCAGCACTATAGAAAATGCACAGCAACGGATCAGATTGGAGCAGCTGGGCGAGGGAATGCTTGCATTTTTTTCTTAGTTTCCAACTTTAATCATTTAATCAAACATGAGAAGTGGATGAAGAGCTTTCTGTTGATTGACGAACTGATTGCTTGACTTATCGTTTCAACCCGTCCTGTGTGATGACAGTACCTTGAGTGCGGATGTGAACTGCGTGCCCATGGAACAGGTGCATCTTCATCGCTGCGTTGAGGGTCATCAAAGAAATAGGGACGAGGTAGGACCCTGTTGTTGATGGCCATGCTGCTGGTCTGTGAAGAGACACACCCACACACACACACCCCCACACACACAGCTTTAAATGACTTACACTGCTTCGTGTTTCATTTCTTCATTTCGTCATCCGATTGTGCCGACTACCTCTTGAGCCGGCCGGCGAACTCTGAAGATGAGGATGAGCAGACTGGTTGGGAGCAGTTCCCATATGAAGAGGATGGCGCCAAAGGCCATGTAGCCCCTGTCGCCCAGTTCACTGTGCAAGTCCGCCTGCAAGCGCACACACCACACCACACCACACCACACACACACACACACACACACACACACACACACACACACACACACACACACACACACACACACACACACACACACACACACACACACACACACACACACACACACAGGGTTATCTAGTGGTGTGTTGGCATTTTTACTGGCCATGACTTATCATGAGGTTTTGAGATATGAAAATATTGCCAACTGGAACAGTGCGCCGTGCTTTGGACTCAAACATTCACCTGGTCAGAGACGTTGTACCAGTCGAAGTTGAACGACTCCACCCGCTGGCTCTGTGACAGAAAGAGCACCGTCAGGTTGTAGCAGGCTCGGCTGGCGAACAACAAGATCACTGCTGCTCCCAGTGTTGCTGTGCGGCACACTGTGGTGCCCTGGTCGGGTGGAGAGAAAGACACCGTCAGCCTGGAGTACAATCAGAACTACAGAGAAGTGGCTTATGATTTGGGGGGGGCGTGTACTGCACTTCCCTAAAGATGACTTTTAGGTTCTTCTAGGTTGGGATCCTACAATTCCCAAAATGCAACTCTATATTCCCTTTCATTAGACCCTCCCAGACTGGTTAACACCCGCAATTCCAGTTTGTAGGGTTATAAATGTGTAATTTCTGAGCTCAAGCTGAGATAACCCTTATGATGTCATAGTGATGTCATTAGGCTCACTTTCTCAGACTTGATCAAGCTCCTTCAGTGCAACAGAAGACTACGAGTAGGACTAATCATGAGGAGTCAACTAATCTTGTGGTGCCCCTTTAATTTATATGTTTAAGTCAGTGCTGCGTCACTTCCAAGCCTGTTGCCGAGCACACCTTGCTGATCAGGTAGGGGCTGGTGGAGCGCGAGTGTTTGGTCAGCAGCAGCAGCAAAGCGGCCAGCAGCACCGCATCCAGGATGAAGAGCAAGTCGTTGATTAGGACTCGAACCAGGACCAGAGTCCAGGTCAGCTCACCCGACCCGCCGCCGGCTCCTCTGTCCCTGAGGGCCGCACAGACCACATTGACACCGAGGAAGATGGCGCTCAGGGCACCGTATATGCACCGCGCCAGCCACCTGAGGACGACACGGATTATTAACAATGGATTATTGCTCAACGAGGTTTGATCAAGACCAGGGTTCAGAACAAAAGCTTGCTACTGTATTGTTCTGAAGGAAAAGGGGCTCTTTGCTGTAGAGTGAAACTTACACTCCTCTGTCCACGTCTGAGCTATACGTCTCTTTCACTTTGAACAGCACCTGTGTTATAAGAGAGAAATAAGCAACAGAGTGAACAAAAACATCTGACATTAAGAATGAAACTGAAAGTCTTTTCTTTTCAGTCCCCCTAAAGCTCCACACGGTTTCATGTATTTCTTCGGCTAGTGAAAGCAATTCCCCTGCTCAACGATTGTGCAAAGACCTTGAAACTTGTTTTTACTTTCACTTATTTATCTATGACAGGAAATCAGTATTTCCCTCTAAATTGCAGCTGGTGTATCCGAGCTTAAACAAAAAACAAAAACCCCTGTCCCATTCTCCCCAGTCTGACCTGAGTGAAATACAGGTTGATAAGGCTGAGAGTGAAGAACTGCAGGCAGACAGGGAAGCAGTAGAGCAGCCAGTAGACGGCGGCAGGTAGGTGGTTGGCCTCCAGGGCGTTGCAGAAGTAAAAGGAGAACAGGGTGGTGCGGAGGGCAGCCCAGAGCAGGCAGAGGAACAGGAAGACGCTCTGGTAGCTCCATCGCTTGTGTCGGTAGAGGAAGAGGAGCCAGAGCTGCGCGTACACCACCAGGAACAGAGCGGCGTACAGAGCGGTGTAGAGGATGGTGAAGCCCAGCTCGACCGACGGGGCGACGGCTGGCTCCAGGGGGACCGGGACCGGCGGGGTGGAGGAGTTGGGAGGAGGGGCGGCTGTGACCGGAGCTTCCATTGGAGTACTGACGGGACTGACTAACTGTCCATCATCACAGAACAAACTGCTGAACCTTCCCCCTCTCAGCCCAGACGGTCCACATGGGAGACCTGAAACAAAGACACCAGGGGTCAACAGGTCACGAGCAGAACACTGAGCAAGAGATGGGCAATATGGAGGAAAAATGTATACCTTCATAACACGAATATGTATGGCCGATAAGACAATGTACACCATGAGACCTTAGGCCAATACAATAGGCTAATACTGGTTTTTATTTAATTTGTTTTACATCTTAATTAGTGTGCTGTTTAATTTGCTTGATATGCGAAACATCAGACAATCCTATTTTTATTTGAAGCTTTCATAGTTACTCAATAGATTTTCAAAATAAAGTGTACTATTTAATGAAATTACATAAACATAAAACAATCATTTATCCCTATTGCCCACCACAACTAGTTTTTTCTTTAAAAATATTCTGAAATGACCAATGGTCAGTGAGGAAATATTGCCAGACCATATACAGTACCAGTCAAAAGTTTGTTCACACCTTCTCATTCAACTACTTTGAAGAATCTAAAATGTAAAACATATTCTGGTTTGTTTACCACATAATTCCATATGTGTTCCTTCATAGTTTGGATGTCTTCAATATTAATCTATATAAAAACATAAATGAAAATAAAAATAAAGAAAAACCACTGAATGAGAAGGCGTGTCCAAACTTTTGACTGGTACTATATATATATATATATATATATATATATATATATATATATCAATATGAGGTTATTATGTTCTGCAATAACCATAAGGCCTCCCTCCAATATTGATATGAGTCATAGTACGGTTTTATAGCTGTTCTTGACACTGGCTCACGATGGTAACGGGAAGTCAAAACATGAGCTTTCATTCTCAGCTGCAGTATCACAGAATAAATTCATGCAGAAATCTCACTTTAAAAATTGTTCAAAATGAATGACAATGTAACAACCTCCCTGTTATATCAGTCTAATGTCATATGGTATGGTTTACATACTCTGACAGCTGTGTCAACCATTGTATTGACTCAAACCACAGACAGTGACCTGATTAGTTATAGGACAATCACAGAGAGGTTCCGGTTGAACAAATCAGCACAAAAGCTCAAACTTTCTCTTTCATTTTCAACAGTACTGTCAACATTTCAAACTTCTGAAAGTAACACTTGTGGAGCATTATATTGTACAAGTTTCTCACGTGCCCTGGGTACTTGTCAGTGACCTTTGACCTCAGCTCGCTCCATGTCTCAACTCTGGTCTCTGGGACATAAACAACCAGGTCATTTAAGTTCCACCACGGCTTAACTCCCTGAAACCAACTCTGTTAACCAGAAATCAATGTCAACTATTCCTTGTTACGTTTCGCTTTCTCACAAAACAACAAAGCAAACACACCAAATGTATAAACTAGTCAGTAATCATTTAACAACAACAACAGACCTGGTTTAAAGTGAACAACAAGCTCCTGGATCAACAGCAGACGACGGTAATCCCTCGCTTCCGGGTTGTGTGGCCTACGTAGTGCCTGGTGGGCGGGGCTACGAGGACCTACGTAGTGCCTGGTGGGCGGGGCTACGAGGACCTACGTAGTGCCTGGTGGGCGGGGCTACGAGGACATACGTAGTACCTGGTGGGCGGGGCTACGAGGACATACGTAGACCTGGTGGGCGGGGCCAATTGCTTTGAATCCAATCAGCCAATCAGCGAGGACAGGAAATCGCGGTTTCTTCAAGTTGTTGTTTACGTACCTGAAGAAACGCTTCAGGGCTCACCTCGCATTAAACGTCATATTATCAGTTTACGTCACAGAGGAAGGGGTTTCTGCTCGATGTCTCCACATTAAGCCGTCTTCCAGAGAGAGCGAATCCCTAACTCTACGTCCCGTGCCACTGCGTCCTTAAAGCGGGTTCCCCTCAGGATGCCGATGGTGCTGCGGTCCAGGAAATCCATCCGCCCCCGGCAGGCGGGTGAGGAAGAGTTCCGGGACACGACGCCGCCGCCGGCAGCACGGGGAAGGTCGAGCCTCCCGCCCGGGACGTCTGCGCACGAGGTGGGTCTTCTTTGTATTACTCAGCTTTTCCGCCTCCTCTTCCTCCCTCTGCTGCTGAAAACAAGCCTTCACAGTCAGCCACGTCGCTCAGCGGAGAGGTTGTAGTGAAGGAGGGCGTCTGCAGAGACCAGCCGGGCTTAAGCTGTCGTGTGTGTGTGTATATATACATACATACATACATATACATATATATACCTCTGTTACTACTTTATGTGTGCACCATCTGTTAGAATAACCCTTAATAGTTAATAACTGCATCGCGAGCGTCAACCCCTCTGCAAGTTACTGCACCATGGTAAGTGTTGCACTGTGTTTACTATGAGACTGTATGGCTTTAACCATTGGCCTTCTGTACATCCAGATGCATATCCTTCACCTGTGTGTCCTGTAATCGGTCTTGTCCCGTTAGGATTCGGATGAGTCAGACTCTGAGTCCGTCCGAGGCCAAGTGATGGAGACGCATTCAAGTGTCCCTGCTGACCTGGAGGAGGAAACCGCTGAGGAGGCTGGTGTCACGGTAGTCAATCATTCCTCTCACAGAGTAACACACACACACACACACACACACACACACACACACACACACACACACACACACGCACGCACGCACGCACGCGCGCGCACTCCTCTTGCTGTTAGGTGGAGCAGGACTCTTATTTATGCAGCCACGTGGTGAGAGAGATGATGCTGTGTGTCTGTGCAGCAGCATGTTGTCACCAACAGGACATATCGAATGACTAGTGCGGAAGTGTCCTAATCTCCTCTAGCCTGGTGTAGAGCAGTAAAGCCGAATTATATATTATACAGTACCAGTCAAAGGTTTGGACACACCTTCTCATTCAATGGGTTTTCTTTCTTTCTTTCTTTCTTTATACATTGTAGATTAATATTGAAGACATCCAAACTATGAAGGAACACATTATGTGGTAAACAAACAAATGCTCAACAAACCAGAATATGTTTTATATTTTACATTCTTCAAAGTAGTTGAATGAGAAGGTGTGTCCAAACTTTTGACTGGTTCTGTATGTTTAGCATCATGTGAGTTAGTTATTGACATATAAACATAAGAGCTCAACCAAAAGCTTTGAGATCAATATCACTTGATATTTGTGGGTTAATATTATCTTATTTGTGTTTTTTATTATTAAAAATATATATTTTGTGCATTTATGGAAAAAAAGACCATTGACTGATATCTATATTTGTACAAGAACAATCCTGTATTAGTTGGGCTGGATAGTTGTTGTTTTTTTCACAGCAGGCATTGTGTGTTGTCAGGACAAGCCCAGGTGTTACTGATAACATTAACGATGACCCTGCTCTATTCAAGCGTCGCTGTTAGCTGTGACAGTGAGCCAGCATGCTCGTTAGCAGGACCCTGAACCTGAAGCAGCTCAATTGCCCGTAGGTGTGGATGTGAGTGTGAATGGTTGTTTGTCTCTATATGTCAGCCCTGCGACAGACTGGCGACCTGTCCAGGTGTACCCTGCCTTCTCCCATTGACAGCTGAGATCGGCTCCAGCACCCCTGCGACCCTTAACTGGATAAGCAGGTTACGGACAATAAATGAATGAATGAATGAATGTCCTATTGTGACAAGAAAAAACTGTGACACAAAAAAAGGGAAAATAATCACTTCTTTTAACTTCTGGCAGGTGTTCAGTAGCATCAAGGTAGAGTAAATGAAACACTGTTTGGACAGTAACGTCATAGTCTATTGGAGGACTACAATACATCTTGTAGAATGAATGCAGCAGCTGCAGAAATATGACCAGCAGATCAGCCACGCCTTGATGAGCCATCCCGGCTTTCTTCTTTGGAATACTGAAACACGGTTGCCATGGGATGTCAGCGTATGTTTAATGGAAATGGAGCTTAAAGCAAAGCAAGTTTAGTGTCCAGCTTTTGACTGCCATCAGAATGTAAAGTTGAAGAATGTTTGTAGCCATGGTAACACTCATGTCTTGTGCATAAACAAGTAGGACAACATGTTGATCAGTGTGTGCCGGCCATGCTGAGGTGTACCAGACAGGGAGAGCTCATTTGAATAGGTGTGACTTGTCTAGTTAGCTGTTGCAGTGCTACGGAACCCTCTCCAGGTAATATATATAGTATACATATATGTAGTATATATAATATGCAGCGTTAGTGTCAAGACAAAAGACAACATTAGGTTTGCAAATATCTTCTTTTTTTAACTGTTTGCATTTTTTAAAAGATATTTCAGTTGTTATGTGCAGCAATGGGGGACGACATGAGAGTATTTTTTTTTTTAGAGCCATTGAGTTAAAACTTGTGTGTGAGATAGATATTCATATAAGCTACACAGGATGTAGGATGTATATATTTTTCCTCATAAAGTGCGATCCTCCTCAGGAGCTGAAGTATTGCAGTGTGGTGCTGGACCGCCTGCTGGTTGACGACAAGGCTGCAAGAAAAGAGTTTGAGGAGAAAGAAGACATGAACCGCAAAGGCGGTAAACTCGTCTCCCGAATCCCCACTTTCAACAAACGGCCGGCCATTGCCAGCGCGACCCCGGAGCCAGCTGCTCTCAAAAAAGATGCCCCCGTCCCCGGAGCTCAGCCTGCTGGGAAGGCTTCAGGTGGGAGTGCGGAGGCCTCGAAATCCAAGCCGCTCGAGGTCAGAGAAACGGCTCTCCCACTGCCAACAGTCCGCGTCCCCAAAGTCGGCCTGGAAGCCCCCCCTCCGTTCGGCAGTCCAGAACTAGCAGCAGCAGCCCGTAGTCCCCTGATTACTGCACCCAAGAGCTGGAGTTTGTCCGAGCCTGCACAGTACTCTTCAATGACTGCGAGCCCCAGGCCTGCCCTCAGACCAGACCACGGCTCGGAGCAGCATGTACCAGAGCGAGACCAGAGCAAAGAGTTTGAAACAGAAACTGACGGCGCACGGGCTGCCCCCGTATCTCGCCATCCAGCCGAGGCCTACGTCAGCCAAAAGCCACCGGAGGACGCAGAAGAGCAGCACGGAAGAAGCAGGATCATCCTCACTGCTTCTGGAGATACGGAAAAGTCAGAGCCCGCGGACATCCTTCACGCAGCCGAGGTTAGCCAAGAGGAGGCCATTATGGATGAACAGCCGCCGTGGGACACGAAGCCGACGCACCCGCTTGAATTAAATGACAGCAGATCCTCGTCAGACGTTGAATGCGAGGATGAGTTTGCGGATGAGAAGTCTGAGGGCCACGATTCAGCGGAGGAGCATCACGAACCGCTCATACTAAGCCAGCCTGAGGTTTCTGATGCCGCAGAGGAAAGGGCCGACGTCGATGAACCGACCTCTCCTGTAGCGCCAGAGAAACCCACTAAAGCTCAGTCGACCAGGTCAACCAAGGTGAGCCATGTTGATCTTATTGCCTCCCACTGTTGCCTCTGTGGTCTTATCAGAGTGAGACAGCCACACAAAATGGAATGTCACCACGCCCTGCAGCAACAGCTTTGGCATGCAACACGGTCCTCGGCTGTTCCCCAGTCTCCTGTCACAGCTGTGCTCGGGTCTTCACACATTCGCTCACAAGCTAAACTGGTTCTGGTTTTGTTCCGCAGAGCTCAGGATGCTCCAGTTTCGTCCTCTTCTGCTTCTTGCCCACCACCCTGCTGCTTCTAGGGGGGTTCGGCCAGCACGTTTGGCACTACGGCCTTCCCCTGTCCGTGGCTCAGCTCGCGGCTCAGCTGGAGCTGCACTGGCTGGAGGGCTTCGGCTTCGTACCAGAGCCTTGCAGCACCGACTGTCGGTAAGACAATTTGTTGTTGTGAACCACTAGCTGTGACAAAAGGAGTCATTTGTACCGGCCCCGAGTTCGTAATCTGCCCTGTGGCACTGTGCTGCATGTCATCCCTTCTCTCTCCCCCAAAATGGACATGATGCAACAGACATCATCGTCCATTTTGCCGTTTTAAAGCTGACATATGAGCAGTTAAAGAAATGTCATAAGAGCTCTGCAAAATCCAGGCCAACTTCAAAGTTGAGCGGCTCTAGTTTGAGATGATGGCAGCATTGTGTTTGGTTTGTACGTGGTTGGAGCTTTAGTTTCTCCCCCTCCTTTGCTCAGAGTGCAGTTGGTGGAGAGCATCCCCGTGGGTCTCTACCAGTCTTCTCCCTCGCCCAGAGGGAGCATCGCAGACAGCTGGCTGCGTCTGCTGGACAAGGCCAACAGCTCGGTGCAGATCGCTGCTTTCTACTTGACTCTGCGAGGCGACGAGTTGGCGGACTCCTCTGACTCTCAGGTTAGCTCAGTGGCGTGCTCTACTCTGATGATGCACTAATGTTTTGATCCTCTAATGTGTGTGATATCACGTCCACATATTTTGCAGGGAAGAATGGTCTTTGAGCAACTTAAACAGCTCAAATCCAAAGGCGTGAACCTCCAGATTGCCGTCAACGCCCCCCAGAGCTCGACTGAAGATACAGCACAACTGGCTGCAGCAGGTACGTTGTCACTACGACATGGAGCTCTCTGTGTTTCCTCAGTGCCGTGTGCACCATCAAATACAACTGAACTAGGCCACATCACCTGTATGTTAAAAACACACACATTTAGGATGGGTAAAACAACACAGGTTCATTTAATCTAAGATTAGTTCTATTCTGAATTTAGCAAAACTGGGTTTAAACTGAGCAATTATTTATAATTAAGTAGGGCTCTGTGGCATAAAAAACTTCTTCTCTGTATTATTAACAAAACATTATATTGCTAGCCAGCTAGCTAGCTAACTAAAACGTAAATGAGTTAGTCTAACGTTACTCATGATAGTTAGGCAGAAAACTTATTGGCCAAATTAATGAATCAAGACGGCCATATAATAGATTTTAACAGCACAATAAGAAAATACATTTCACAGGAAGGAAAGAAAGACAATCAGCTCCAGGACAGTTTCCTTGCTGAACAGTTATCTGGATATAAACTTAGCAGCAGCAGCATCATAAAACTCAGTTTGGTTGAGTCTGTCCCTTAACTTTTGTATAAGAACTAGATTATTTAGCTCTAACCGTCACAAAAAGGCAACCACTTCCTCCTTTCTCCTCAAGTGTAAGTTAACAGTTAATTCTGGATCAAATTTACATTGGAGTTTAAAGTTATGGTGCAACCGAATCTAAGCTAAACTGATGTTTAAACAGAGGTTTAACTTTATGGTTAAACCATGATTTAATCAGGTTCAAAAATTAAATTGACTCTGCACTAATTTCTGATCGTCTGTGTGTTTTTTTTAATTTTGTTTTCAGGTGCAGAAGTCAGAGAGGTGGACCTCGGGGCTGTGACTGGAGGCATTGTCCACACCAAGCTGTGGGTGGTGGATCAAAAGCACTTCTACCTGGGTAGTGCCAACATGGACTGGCGCTCCCTCAGTCAGGTAGGAGGGCTCTTTCCTACAGACAAATGTCCACTCTACATGTTTGACATAAAGTAACAGTCCCAGCGGTGGCGGTGGCAGAACTAACGCGTCCCGTGTGCTTTGTTAAAACCAGGTGAAGGAGGTCGGCCTGTCTGTGGAGGACTGCAGCTGCCTGGCTCAGGACGCCTCTCGGGTCTTTGGGGTGTACTGGAGCATCGGCGGCGCGGCCAACGGCTCCCTGCCGCCGTACTGGCCTGCTCGTCTCTCTGCCCTGTCCAGCTCCCAGAATCCCCTGCGACTGAAGTTCAACGGAGTGCCTGCTCAAGTCTACCTGTCTGTAAGTACTGGAATGCTTTTTTTTTTTTTTTTTTTTTTTTTTTTTTTTTTTACAGATATTTCTGAACATAATACATTTAAACCTGAAATATTTTTCAGATTTTAATGGAATAGGAGGATACGACACAGCATTTACATTGTCATATGACAAATAAGTTCACACCATTTTGAATTTTTGAATTTCATATCCTAACATAGCATATCCTCTCTGTGGTTGCTCCAGTGTTCCTCACTTCCTGTGTTGTATCCGTCTCCTGCAGAGCGCCCCTCCTCAGATCTCCGCCCGCGGCCGCTCCGACGATCTCTCCACCATCCTGTCGGTCATCGACGACGCCCAGAGATTCATTCACATCTCCGTCATGGACTACCTCCCTCTGTCTCAGTACACAGAACCGCTCAGGTGAGATGAGCCTCTCGACCCCAGAGTTGACCTCTGCACTGTTACAATGCTAGACACAAACCAACGCCTCATGCAAAACAATGGTTTAAATCTCTTTAAATCTAGATTTAGGTATTGCGCTGCGTTCACACAAACACAAAGGGAATTATTTGCGCCGCGTTTGGTGTGAACGCATCATTACAGTAACAAATAATGCAACACAGGATGTCTTGAGAATAGATAATGGGTATTCAATGACGACACTGGACCCTGATTGGCTGACAAAGCAACTCTTCTGAGTAAGATGAGATTCGTCCTCTGACTTCTAATTCAAATGTTGGAGACTTGCATAACTGGATTAAAGCTGATCAGCACTGTGATGCTTTTAGAAGTGTCCAAACACATTACAGAGGACATTCAAACTGAGGATAATGTATTCTGCTGTGTAATCCTTTTAAAGCAGCGCAGACATTTTCCATTTCTCGGCTTGGCTGGGTTTTTTCCTCTAATTTGCCCACCAGCACCACAGATGTTCTGATATTTCCCTGTCTTCTAGAAAGCTTTCCCCGCTATAGGGCTCAAACTGTGCGCTGGTCCTCCTCTCTCAGGTTCTGGCCGGCCATCGACTCCGCCCTGCGTGCTGCGGCCTGCACCAGAGATGTCCAGGTCAGACTCCTGGTCAGCTGCTGGAAGCACTCCCCTGCCCCCATGTTCCCCTTCCTGCAGTCCCTGCTGGCCCTCAACAGGCCTCAGCTGAAGTGTGACATTGACGTGGTGCGTTGGGAGATTTTTTTGGATTTGCTGTACAATGACTCAGACATGGTCACGTACACAGAACGCTGATATATCTTAAACCTCTGATGTTTTGTTTCCGTGCAGAAAATATTTACAGTGCCTTCAACGGCGGAGCAGATGAAGATTCCCTTTGCACGAGTCAATCATGCCAAGTACATGGTCACGGACAGAGTGGTCTACATAGGTACGCTATAACCAATACCTGACCCTTCAGACAAACAAAAGACCCACTGTGACAGGCTCAGAGGAAGAAAATAACTCCTATAGATGACTAATAATAAAGTAGATTTATGAAAGTATTGTACTTAAAGATTAACTTTAACCTGGACCTTATCAGTTTTTGAAACTGGTCCAGAATTATGGCAGCTTCTAAACAGGCTGTAATGTAATCTTCCAGGCAATTTCTCACCCTCACTGTACGTCCACTGTAAGTGCTTGATTTTGGCATTGACAGGTTTAGATTGTTATTTTAAGGGTCCGACAACATTATGGGACGGACACTGCAGAGAAATAAAAAGGTTTTCTTTACATATTGTCTCATTCGCTAACGCTAAGAACCCAACAAACTGACAACAATGGAACGCCTATCTCCAACTCTTTCTCTCGTTTCCACCGTTGTCTTCCTGCAACAAGTCACATGATGACATTAACAAACAGAGAGGTAAAGAAAAAGGTTTTATTTCTCTGTAGGGTCCATCCATAAATTTGTCGGACACTTTTAATAACGATCTATCAGGACGTTCATTTACAGAGAGGAATTTCCTGGAAGGATTTCAGGCTGCAGGGCCATCACTCCCTTAGTCACTTAGACAGAAAAACAGGAACATAGAGTCCAAGTCAAAACAACCAAGCTACCTCTTTAAGGACAGTCTTGAAATATATTGGAAATATTGTACTTATTACTCTCATACATTTGCCTTTCGATGTGCATATTGTGTGTGTAAAAAATTTTATTTGCTTTTTAAACATGATGCTTTGTTCAGAGAAGTAAACTTCTACCTTTTGAGTCATTATAATCTGGAATTGAGTTTATTTTTTGATTTCTTATAAAAAAGTTTCTCTTTTTTTTTAAGTTTGCCAGTGTAGGAGACATAATTCAACCTGTTTTTTATCCAGATCAACTTGCCTCCAGAAAAATCAAATGTCAAAAAATCCACTTTTTCTTAAATGGAACCCATGCGGTGGAGAGATTATGAATCTCACCAACATGTTAGCTGTTAGTCCTTTTTAGTTCCTGTGTCTTCTCATGCGATCGAACTGATGTGTCCGTGTTCACAGGGACGTCCAACTGGTCCCAGAACTACTTCACCCAGACAGCCGGAGTGGGCTTGGTGGTGAACCAGACCGGCTCCGTGGTTGAAAAAGGCCAAGAGACCCTGCAGAGCCAAGCAGAGGAGCTGTTCCTCAGAGACTGGACGTCTGAGTATGCCAGCAGTCTCTCTCTGGACGACGTGGACGTTTGCCCCCGCCACCCATACTGAGGGCCAATTGTTCAAATAAAGCACATTGAAGATGAGCATCCTGCCTGCTGCTGCCACTTGAACTTTATTCAGCTTCTGCAGAATCCGCTTGCTGTACCGTGTGAATGAACACACTTTATCTTATGGCCGTTTCCCGGCTGGCTGGCTGCCTTTCTGTATATAATTGCAAGTTTTTTTTTTAAAGTATTTTGTTCCGGAACGTATCATTTTTATACTCTGCATTGTTCTGAATATTTTCTTAAGAGTAAATGTGCAAGGGGAACTCGCTTTGTACAATTTATTTTCATGCCTGGAGCATTCTGTATATTTTCTCTTAAACATGTCGGTGCCAAGCTTTAACATCCTCACGCAGGAGATAAAACATTTCCAAAGAGGTTCATACACAGACGGCCATGTTTGCACCGCTGAAGCTATCAGCTGTTAATGTTTATGTAGTGAAACCATACGATATGTTACTCCAAGATGCTTGTAAATACTGATGTCTTGCTCACAAAGAAATCCAATTTGAATATGTACCACTACAGACAGTAAAAACCGAGCATGCTTTGCTTTATGATTAAAGTGTTCTGTACTTCTCAGGCACCTGTTACTGTATATAATTACTAAATGTGCCCGTTTCCTTCATTACCAGGGTCACATGTTCTATGCTTGACACACTGTTCCTGTTATCAGTGGACCTGTTTCTTTAGTAACAGAGCAGTTTGGTGGATGTTTCTGTATAAATAAAACCTTCTTGGATGGTGATCTTTGAGAGCGTCATGAGTACGAGGACAGGAGGGTTGTCGATTCACCCTAACTACCAAACTTGTTTCTTGCTTGCCTCTCCCGTATGCAGTTAGTTTTTGGTTAAATTGTGCCTTTTTTTTTTTTTTTTTAAAAAGGTGCAATATATGGAATTCAGAGCATTAACATAGCAGCAAACAACTATTTGCTATGTGAAGATATAGTGGAGTGATACTACCTGATCAGACAATAAAAAGGCCCTTTCCCTTGTGTGTTGTTATCAGAGCTTCTCCTTTATTGCTTACATTGCCGTAAACCGGGCATGTCACGTGTACTTTTAGTGCATGTGAGCTTGAACTATCTGCATGGATAGTCATGAAGAGACAACTCTTTAGGTAAGGGAGATAGTTGTTTTCTGGGTGAACTGACCTTTTTAAATATTCCTGATCATTTTTTTTTATTAGTTACAAGTTGGATGAAAATGTATTTTTTTTTTGTGCCATAAAATCAAATAAAAACAATACATTCAACTTAACTGACTTTGTCTCAGGCTTGGCTGATGGTTAATGTATCTTTATTTTCACATTTGAGAATCTTGATTTCACTACACAAATAACATAAAACATTTAACAGACAAATGGAAACAAACTGGAGCCTACGTTAAATCTGAAGGATCTTGTTCTATGTGCAAAAAAATCTTCATGATGGATCTTTTTTCTTTTTTTTTTTTTTTAAATCTCAGTGAGTATCTCAGTGACATCTGCTGCAGTTACAGGTTCATCACTTCTCGATCCATGTTAGAGTCTCTGCTCGATGCTAGAACCTTCCTGTGCTGCTTCTCCATCCATCCAGCTGTATTTACTCCACAGGTGATAGACGAACAAGAGACAACAGAGGGTGAACGAATACGCTTCTCAGCGTAGCGTCTTTTTGCTCCATCTCTGATCGTGACAGTCATCCAAATCCTTCCATTTTTCACGCACAGAGGCCTCAAAGACGCAGGAGTGTTTGCTCTGACGGAGAGGGATGAGCTCCATCCTGCTCTCATTCCATGGAGAGCTGCACACTGTCCGTCTGTCCCTGCTGCTGGTCAAATTTCCTGGCTAAAAAAAGACAAGAGAACATTTTAATTTACCCAGAAAGTCAACACGAAACACGGTCTAGGTCATCAAGCGAAAGCATCAGATAGATTTCTCAGTTATTGTTGGTTTACATGAGAGCACTTCCTGGTGTTTAACCAAAAAAGAATGGGTTGAAACATTGTTTAATGATCATATCTCTCTTCTATAGAATGGAACAGGGTAATAGATACATTTTGCATCATTAGCCCAGATCTTGTGCAAGCTCCACTGATGCTCACCCAGAGAGTACATCTCCAGCTGCTGCCTCAGGCGGACCTTCTGCAGGCTGTCGTAGAAGTTGGGCTCCGGGCTGCTGCCAACGGTGGGAGGCAGAGTGAAGATACGCATGATCTTCCTCTTGTTTCTAAGTCATAGGTGAACACAGAGACGGCTTTCAGGGAGACAAATAGGCCATGTTGCTTCTACAGAATCTCACCTTTTATTTCTGACGATTCACAACAACAAATTAAAATTGACATAAAATTTAAATATATTGAGTTTGGAGGATTACATGGATGCAGAGTGAGCCAGACGACCCAACAAATGATTCTTATTGCTAAAGTAATGAATATGATGTACGCTTATCATCCTGTAACCAACAAAACATTAAAATACGGACATTTTCAATTGAGTCTGGCTCGATTTTTTTATATTTTGAGAGAACACATGAAGGGAGAAACACTCTAATAACTTGCTGCCAAAAGGGAAGCAGAATGAATAATCTTTAATTATTCAATTATTTTTGTCTGATATTGAAGATATCAAGATGAAATGTTCTTTCTTCTTTGACATATTCAAAGTGACCTTTATTTTGACATATCCTCCTATCGTGTGACAAATAAGAGAGCCTACTGTCAAAGAAAACAGCTGACTATTGCATTGTGGGAAATAAGAGCATCACTCATCTTAAACTGGTTACATTTGTAACAGTTTGGAAAGAAGGTCAGCCAATTTCTCCATATCAGGGGGGAGGAAGTATTCACAATGTCATGTACATATATCCATGAATAAATAACACTGCATGACAATACTATTGCTATTTATATATTATTTAATATTTTCTATTTTCTTAAATGATTTATAGGACACATGTATGGTGCAGTTCAGTGAAAATGTTGTGAAATGTAATGATAAATTAACTCAAATATGAAAATTCACACACCATAAAAACGTATTTTTTCCAAAAATATTGTTTGTAAAAAAAAAATAAAAAAGCATATTTTACTGCATATAGCAGTTGCACCTCCATCTATAAGCAAACAACACAACAACAATGCAGTGACAGAGAGGAGACTTTAGTGCGCGTGCTCACTTCCTGGCGTACATCAGCAGGGCGAAGCTGACCAGGATCACGAGCAGGTACACGTTGGTCGCCTCGTTCCACGCCTCGTGCACCGAGTAGTCGATCGACTCGGGCTCGCTCCCGTGACCCCCCATTGCAATACGACGACACGCGCGGATAACCGTGTGAAACGAGGGGTTCTTTATCGGATGCGCTTTCGTTGCTCGCGTTAAGCTCGCGACCGGACACAACTGAGTGCAGTAAACACCGACGTCATTTCCATCGACGTCATCTTCTCGGTTTCCGGTAGCGAAAGCGCTGCGGTGCGCGTGGTTGCTTCCTACGGTCCGAGTTAGAACAGAACGCGAACGTGCAAAGCTGTTCTAAATGAGGGCTTGGAGGGGAGTCGAACTCGCAACCTTGAGTAGTATCATGAACGTGCTGTTGTTTTTCATTAGTCAAATAAATATACTTCACATCATCATCCTCATTTCCATTTTCTGCTCCAATATACTTTAAATTCTAGATATTCTATGTATTCTAAATAGCATAGGCATATTTGTATTATTTTATTATTTGTACTAGTACTAGTACATTGGCATATGAGACTTTATACAAACATGATCCTGTTCTATAATGCATTGCTATAGATTAAACTAGAAAAACAGTAGAAATATAAAATAATTGAACTCGTACTTTTAACTTTTATTCACTAGATAACAATAAATTTGGTATTTTTATATTGTAGTATTGATACTTTTACTTAGGTAAAGGAGCAGAATACTTCCTTTACCACAGATTTTATATTATTCATATTGTATTATTATTATTATTATTATTATTGTGAATCATACATTCATTAAGGCACTGATTGTTTAAACCTGTAAACAGAGTCTCTCTGGATGAGTTCTTAAGGAGCAACACAGTCAGACATTTGACCCACACAACGCTGGTAGTAACGACATTAGCACACTTAAAACAACATGTTTTCCTCTGAACGAACAGTGTCCATTGAAGCGTATGAGGCGGTCCGCGTCGCTCGTGATACTTTACAAGAGCGCGTGGAGTCAATCATGCAGCAAAATGAGATGTTGTTCAAACTAAACATGTCCCTCTATGAGCAGATGGAAGAGGTCCAGTCGGAGAGGGACGCAAAGGCCCGGGAAATGGAGGTAAGAGTCAGGGCCTTGGAGGAAGACAAGGTTACCGTGCTCCGATATATGTGGAGGAGCTGACGAGGAACCTCATGAGGGCGTTTGGTGTCGTGGACGAGTACATGAACGCAGAGCAGCAGAGGGAGGAGCAATCCAGGGAGGAGATGGAGGAGAGACGGGCAAGCCAGCCAAGAGAGAAGGAAGTTAGGAAGGAGACAGTGGACAGAAGGTCAGTGGAGGTCACAAAGCAGGGACAGACAACTCAGAAAAAGAGAGGAGGGAGTTAAAGGGGGAGACAGTGGACAAGAGGAGTGTGGAGTTGATAGATGAGGGACAGACAACCGAGCAAAGAGAGGAGGAAGTCATGGAGGAGACAGTGGACAATAGGTCCGTTGAGGTGACAGAGGAGAGAGAGGAGGGATGTAAGGGGGAGACAGCTGACAGGAGGTCCATGACGGTGAGAGTGGGAGTCGAGTCACAGCAAGATATCAACCCCGCGGTCCAAGAGGTGTTTGAAGGCGAGGCGGAGACCTTGGAGGACAGCGTCCCGCCGAGGTCCACCGGGACGAGGAGGGTGAGGAAGTTCTTCTCCTCCAAGTGGAAAAAGATGCAAGAGGGTCTTCATGTCAGGATAGAGGGGGGACGAAGGCCTGCGAGTGATTTGGCTCGAGGAGGAATGAGAACCAATGGGAACCAAAAAGAGTGAGACGAAAAAAATGATTAGGCCCATCAAACCCCCAAAAAGGAGGCAAATAATAACAATTACTAGGCAAGTAATTAATCAGTATGCAAAAAAATTAACATTCAGTAGCCCACCCCCCGAAAAAAAAGAAATTTATAGGCAATAAAAACTATTAATAGGCAAAAAGATTATTAATAGGCCCATAAAACAAACAAAAAACTAAGTAGGACAAATAATAAAAATTACGAGGCAAGTACCCCCCCCAAAAAATACACAATTAGTAGGCAATAAACATTCAGTAACCCCCCCAAAAAAAAAAATATCTATAGCAATAAAAAAAAAAATCAATAGGCCCATAAAATTATTAATAGGCCCATAAAACAAAAGTAGGACAAATAATACAAATTACTAGGCAAATGGGTTGGTTGGAACAATGTTAAAATGCTTTAGTTACAAAACATTGAACATCTGATTCAAACAAATACCAGAAAAATGTATAGAATAGAATAACCATTTCAAAAAACCAAATACTCCTTTTTAAACAATTCAACAGTAGGAATGTCCAAATACTTTTTCCATTGAACATTTATAATAATTCTAATAATATTAATAATTATAAGCTAACCATATAAAAAAAAAAACTTAAAAAAAATTGTTTTTAATATCTAAAAATATCACAACAAAATATACAGTAACAGTTCCATTTATGGATAACCACATTGGACCCTACTTTGTTGTAAAGTCATAGCCAGCTATCGCCTCTCATCACAGACGTCATATCTTGTACTACACTATCAGTTTTATACGTTTAGTCCACATACCACATATTTACTAGCGATACTATCAAATAGAAATGTTACCCTCGACAACAGCGTTACTGACTTTTAGATGTTTTAACATGGCAGCAAATATGTGTGTCAACTAACCCGTCTCCCCTAAACGATCATTAAGAGACTCCAGCGCTCTGTTAGTTATCAGTGCATGGAGAATAGGACCTTCATTAATGAGACAAGAACCAATAAACAAACTTCAATAAAAGAAGAAAATGTACATGTTTGCACTCTTTAACTCGAGGCTGGTTCACAGCCTGTAATGCACTCACACTTGAAAGAAAACGCCACCACAGACGAGAACAATAGGATGCAACAATGTAAGTTTATTTGTCGAGTTTACAGTCAGAACCATTGAGTGGACTGAACACAGTGCTGCCTGAAGCCCCAACATGGCATCTCTGGTATTCAATACGCTTCAGCCAGCGACAAGACAGGGGCCAACTGCAGGCAGCACCGCTTCATGGTGGTCTGTGAGGGACCAAAACATGTAGGAACACTGGTATTATTGTAGCTGATGGTTAAAAATCTGTTTGACTCAACCGGGGTCTCCCTGGTGTCAAATCATTCTGAGGGGAAAAACAGCTCAGTTTACTTCAAACTTCTTTTTAACCCACATTTAATCCTTCAATTATCAGCAATTACTTTATATACACTGACACTTTTGTTGCATCACGCTGGCTTATTTTTTAATTATTTTTTTTCAAAAGTATTTTATTTTTCAAAATAGAGTTTTACTAATTCAGACCTACAGAATACATAAAGCTGAATTTACCATAATTGCTGCGATTAATAACTTTATACATGAGACGGAGACGAGAGCCAAAGCTCAGCACACATAAAGGAAAAGGACAGCAGGCTTTCAGGCCCAGTAACTGCAGTGGTTCATCATGTGTGTAACAGCCGAGGAGCTGCGGGAAAGGAAAACAAACACACACACACACACAAACAAACAAAGGAAACAATCTCTCTGGTTGCTACTCCTAGCAAATATGATAACGGCATGGTAGCTACAACTCCACATAAAGCTGAAGGTGTGAGTGCTTTTTGTCAACGTGGACACGCTTCTGAAAGTTAATGGCTCAATGTCGGATGCACACGCGCTTAAGAAACCAGCTCCAAGTTCAGCGCCAAATACCAAACGGGCCATACAGTACGTGGACAGACGCAATATGATCTGTAAGAACTTCTTATAAAGACTTTACCGGTGCTCGAATGCTTCAAAGTTAATCACGGTGGTCAAATCATAAAATAAAAAAAAAGAGAATATTTAGGTCTGTCTCAGGCAATAATACACAGTAGGAGTGCTGTCGGAGAAACTAAAGAGGACTTTTCAAAAGATGTCTGAGACGATGACCAAACTCAAGTACTGGTGACAGAACAGCTAAATGCTTCAAAATAAGACTCCAAATATAGCAAAGAACCAGTGGCAATTGACAGCATTTCAGCTACGATAACCAATTAGTTCACTACCTTATTATAATATATATATATATATATATATATATATATATATATATATATATACACACAGACACAAAGGGGAGGAAAACTTCAAATCAAACCTTTATCACCAAGGAAAACCTTAAAGCAAGCGGTAAAATATGCTGTTATTTATCATGTATTTACAACACATAAGCTATTTTTTTTTTTTTTAAACAGGTGTAAGCGAATAACGAGGCGAGTTGTTAGTTATTGGACCACACGGGGACTCGGTGTGGGTGACGATGTAAACATGCAGATTCAGTGCTCCCTCTAGGCCTTCGGGGGGTGAAAAAAGGGGACCACGACACTCGGCAGGTAGAAAGACAAGAGCGGCTCACGTCAAGAGTCCAAACCAGGAACCCTCTTAATCCCAGACGGATGTTTGTCAAGCTTCGGAGGATAACTTCAAGCTTACCCAATGTGGAGAAATTCCTCATCAATGCAAGGTTTCAATCTCAGAATTGCTTTCCCCAGATGCGTTGCCATGACGACACTCAACATTTACAGTCAGTCACTCTGCTGTCACGTTAAAACTGCTACAGATACAATTCAGATTCAAGCCACTTTGACTTTAGGTGTGTAGTTTCGCTGAACAATACCTGCAGCAGTTTTAAACCAGGTCAGCAGGTGAACAGACTACTGCCACCATGCATACAGCTCCGCCCCCTTTGCATGTTAAAGAAGAAATAAATAACTGATTTTCTGCATAACGTGGTCCGAACTCTGCTTCTCTTGCCTGATCTGTCCTTCTGCCAGCGGTGAGTGTATTAGTAGCAGTGGCGGTGTGCTGTTACACCATCTACAAGCTGGGTAACCGTAGTAAGCTAAAATAACTGTCCGTTGTAGCACATATATGTGTGTGTGTTACAGCTGGCTTCAAGCAGGCTGGACTGAGGTCGAGGTCAGCATCTAATCAAAGCATTAGCTGTATTTTTGCATTATTGCTGTAGCTAGCTTATCCGTGACCGCGGCGGCTATCAGCTTTAGCACTAGCAGCGCTACACTAGTATCAGCAAGCGGTGTGTCAAGCTGTGTTGGAGGCGACTGCAAGCTATTCCTGCCCGTCTGACATGACTCGTTAGGTCAGCCTACTGGAAGCGGATGCGTGCGGCGGGTTCGGTGAGCAGCGTGGTCCATGAGCTCTGTGGCTCTGGGGGAGGGGGGGGGCAGAGATCAGGCGTAGAGGGAGCACCGATTGATTCACTGCTGTCACATCAGTATGTCCAGGTCGTCGCCGTGGTCGTCCTCCTCCGTCACCCGCATCGCCAGCACCTCCTCGTTCAGGAACAGACCGCTGAGGTGCTCCTTGCGGGCCTGCCGCTGCTCTTTCAGCTGCCGCTTACGCAGGGCCTTCTGCTGGAGCTTACGCTGCTTGGAACGTTTCTGAGAGAAGGTGTGGCGAGAGAGAGAGAGAGAGAGAGAGAGAGAGAGAGAGAGAGAGAGAGAGAGAGAGAGATCAGACATGACACAGAACTAGAGATCAAGGTGTTGAAAATGACGCGACAACAAATTAACCAGAGTGGGATCAGAAGTAGCCATGTACCCCTTTGGGATGCTTTCTCACGCTCACACTCACACTCACACTCACACTCACACTCACACTCACACTCACACTCACACTCACACTCCTTACTTTAGAGTCTCGTATACGTTCTGCAGCGCTGGAGAGGTTGCCATCGCTGTGAGCTCTGCTAATGTTAGCAACGCTGCCTCCGCTACAGGCCGATGCCGTTCCACCTGGAACACAACGTGACGTAAACAGTTTTATGACTTTAAAATAGTTGAAACTGAGCTTAAGATTTGTCTCGATGTTTCAATTTCCCATTATTCCGCCAGTAAAAGTTCCTTTCCGCCCCTTATCGCTCCTCCGGTGGCGGCACCGTTTATTGTATCTCACCTGCCACGGAGTTGGAGGCCGTGGAGCCAGCGGAGGAGCTGGCGGAGCTGACCATGCTGGCGTTGCTGCTGCTGGCCGCGCTGACGCCGCCGGTGCTGGCGCTGCTGTGGCTGCCCCTCTTCCAGCCCTCTCTGGTGCTGCTGGCCCGCTGCCGGGGGCTGTGCTCTCTGATGTAGTTACGCACCTGGTGACATCACACAGGTACAAAAAAAAATAAAAAAAATAATGAATGAGCTTTTTCACAGGCTGGTTAACTCTTCTATTCAATACACAGCTATGGCCACCAGATGAAACAAATTGGCAACTAAATGAAACCATGTAAACTGATGGATATACAGTGATATATTAACTTATATTAACTAGTTAAAGTGGAACAGCTCTTGCTAGAATCACAAAACATTTAACACAGTGGCTTTAAATATCCTAAATGAATATATATTTATCCTTCTCTGCATTTAATATATAAATCAGACTTTGATATTTATGGAAAACTCTTAAAACTATTCACAAGATGATATTACTTTTTTTTTTTTATTTGAGTGAATCCCTGAAGGTACGGCAAGAATTCAGCCAATAAAAAAAATCTATTTTTCTTTTATGAATCTGTTTTATTAACTGCTTTATTAGACCTGCGTGGTTGAAGCTGTGTGTTTCAGAGTTTCTGCCCACCTGCTTGAGTTTCTCGTCCGTGAGACAGTTGAGCTCTATGATGAACTCGCTGTCGGTGGGAGAGATCAGAGCACAGGGGTCGATGATCTTGATGATGTCCAGCTGCTCTCTCAGGCCCATCTCCGTGCTGACCTTCCGGCTCAGGTACTCGATGTACTCCACCTGGAAGCGGAAAACACAAGCATGTGGTTGGGATTTTTTTTTCTTCCTTTCGTCCAGGTATCAACGCAGCGTAACAGAGAGACGCGTCTGCTTTGTTCACCTGCTCGTCGTTGGTCATGGCACTCCATGGTAACTCATCCAGGTTGCGATGAGGGTGGGCCTTGGGCTTCCTCTTGGAAAACAGACAGGGCGAGCTCGGCACGCTGGGGATGATGTCAGAGAAGACATCGCTGCCGCTGGCGATGTCACTTCCTGGCAACTGGGAGGACAGAAGTGAGAGTGATTATTATTCCTTCCTCAAAGCACTTGAATTTAAAAATCAGCAGCGTTTCTTTTAAGAATTTGATTCTAGGTTAGATAAGCAGCCGGCCAACAACCAACCTGCCACTCAAACTCGCTGTCGGACCAATCCCAGTAGGTGCTGATAGAGGAGGAGACGTCACTGCAAACGCTGCCCTCTGGAAACAGGTCCAGAGAGGTCAGTTCCTGGTCATCCAGAAGGGAGTAGCAGTCGTCCTGGTCCCCCACAGACACAGAGGAGAAGAGCTCCTCGCTGCACTCCGAGCTGGCAACGCTGGTCCCACAGGAAGTAAGGTTCCACCTGCGGAGAACAGCGAGTGGGCGTCAAAGAGCATTCTGTGAGGCGTTTCTGGAAATGGTTCACATTGTTTTCCTGAGGCAGAGTTGTGAACACACAAGGAAAGGAAACACTTCAACTAAGTAAAATACTTTTTTATTATAAACATTCATCTAAACAAACGATAAACCAAAAAATATGATGCAGTAGTCACTGTGGGCAATGTTTATCCCAAGGATCCTTCAAAATAAGAGATTAAAAAGCTGCTCTTTCACATGATGCACATTCACTTTTCTCTGCCACTATCTTAAATTAATTTTCCAAAAAGTTTACCTCACAGAAAAGTGACACATGCTTGTGAACACAAATACACTCTCTCACTCTCTCTCCTTGCCTGTTGCTGTGGAAGCGGTGTAGGGGATCGGTTCTGTGACAAGATGAGAGTTGACAGCCAAAGTCGCTGACATCCAGGGTTCCCACATCGCTGAGGTTGGCTCTTTGGGAGAGGAGAGGGAAAGGCTCTTCCGGGGCCAAGAACTTCTCATACAGAGACTCAGACATGACTAGATGTACCTGACACAGAAACAGAGGCAAAGGCGAATGTTAGACAAACGTAACTTTTCAATAACTACCATCAGATTGAATAAACACATCTGACACACACTCCAAAAAAGCTTTACAGAAGGCAGCATGCATTGATCTCTATGAGCATTAGACTGCACTACGTGTCAGGGACTGTGTCAACATGATATTCATCTTGCATTGCATAAGCTTCCTTTGTATACAATAATCACTGATGCCAAGTCTCCAAAAACAGACACACTGCTGATGTTCTCCCATACTAATGAAGCTTGCTGTATTTAAAAATGAATACATAATCAACACCTTGTCTGTAACAAAGTTGAAGTATACTATTGGATTTTACATTATTACCTTAACATCACATTTTCTGTAAAGGAGACGTTGGAAGTAGTCAGGCAAAAATATATATATTTTTTTTCAATACTTCATAATTAGGCTAAGGGATATTATGTATCTATTTTACCAGATGTGCAGAGATTTATCATTAGGAAAATTGGTGCTTATAGTAGCAGTCAGAAGTTTGGACACACCTTCTCATTCAATGGTTTTTCTTTATTTATTTTTTCTACATTGTAGATTAATATTGAAGACATCCAAACTATGAAGGAACACATATGGAATTATGTGGTAAACAAACAAATGCTCAACAAACCAGAATATGTTTTATATTTTACATTCTTCAAAGTAGTTGAATGAGAAGGTGTGAACAAACTTTTGACTGGTACTGCATGTCTATTTTACCAGATGTGCAGAGATTTATCAATAGGTCAATTGGTGCTTATGTGCTGCAGATTCATGCATTTTATGATGATGATGATTGTTCATATTGTTGAGTGAAAGTGGAATAAACATCACATTGAGAAATGTTATCTTTCTCCAGCTGTATGGGCAGTACAGTGTGGCACCTTCAACCACAGACACAGAGATAAACAACAACAACAACAACATATTGAACGGATTCATAGTCATACTAATGCGTAATGTACACTGTGAGTACGTCACAGCTAAACTTCCATTCATTCACATACTAGACAGCAGCAACACCAGCTGCTCGAGCCAATGTTGCTCTTTAGTCTTCACTGGTCACATGTGTGACGTCAGTAGACAAGGCTCGTTCGTGTTGGTGACGTCATTTAGAACGCTAACGCGGCTGAGTGTTGTTTTTCAACAGACTGAAACGCTTTACGGTCTGTAAACATGCTGTCGTACGGAAATAAGAGTGCAGCGTTAAAGGAGGCGGCTACTCTAAACTGGAGACACGTGAACGTCGCATTACACGTTGTCGTACGTGGTGAAGCACAACACAAGCTAACACTGTTAGCTCACGCTGGTGGCTAATCCTCCAGCTGTCCACGTAGATCACCCACCCACATAACGACACTTTACTAACGTTGACGGCCATCTTGTTGCCCCACGACACAAACATCAGCGGAGTGTGAACGCTGTGACCTGCGTCTGAACACCAACCTTTACGCCGCTCACAGAAGGACCGTTTCTGCCACCTCCATTTTGCAAATCCTTTCTTTTCTAGCGATGACCTAAGTTGTCACCGCGAGACTCCCGGGAGCGAGCACAACGTCATGTGACGTGAACGCGGAAGCACAACGTCATGTGACGTGAAGGCGGAAGCACAATGTCATAAGATAAGATAAGATAAGATAAGATAAGATAAGATAATAATAATAATAATAATAATAATAATAATAATAATAATAATAATAATAATAATAATAATAATAATAATATATATATAATAATAATAACAATAATAATAATATAAGTATTATAATAATAATAATAAGTATTATAATAATAATAATAATAAATAATATATAATAATGTAAGTATTATAATAATAATAATAATAATATAAGTATTATAATAATAACAATAATAATAATAATAATAATTATAATAATAATAATAATAAGTAATAATAATAATAATAATATAAGTAATAATAATAATATAAGTATTATAATAATAATAATATAAGTATAATAATAATAATAATAAGTATTATAATAATAATAATAATATAAGTATTATAATAATAATAATAATAATAATAATAATAATATAAGTATTATAATAATAACAATAATAATAATAATAAAAGTATTATAATAATAATAATATAAGTATTATAATAATAATAATAATATAAGTATTATAATAATAATAATAATAATAATAATAATATAATAATAATAACAATAATAATAATAATAATGTAAGTATTATAATAATAATAATATAAGTAATTATAATAATAATAATAATAATAATAATAACTACATTAATAATAGCAGAGATAATGTGCAAACAAGGTACATAGTATAAAATACAAACAAGTATTTTAAATAAGTAAGTAAGAAAGAAAAAAAGAAAAAACCGTCATGTGACGTGAGGGCAGAAGCACAACGTCATAAGATAAGATGATAATAATAATAATAATAATAATAATAATAATAATAATAATAAAAGTATTATAATAATAACAATAATAATAATAACTACATTAATAATAAAAATAGGATAAAACTAAACTAAGAAATAAAATGACATAACAAGTGACAATCAAATAAACGAACAAAATAAATAAAATCAAGTGAAATAGATAAACATAAAATAGTAAACGAATATTAGATAAAATAGTAAAACCAAATAAGATAAGATAAAATAAAACAATCCTTTATTAGTCCTGCAGCGGAGGGGATTTGCAGGATTACAGCAGCAGAGATAATGTGCAAACAAGGTACGTAGTATAAAATACAAACAAGTATTTTAAATAAGTAAATAAGTAAGAAAAGTAAAAAAAAACGTCATGTGACGTGAAGGCGGAAGCACAACGTCATGTGACGTGAAGGCGGAAGCTATCCCGTAAACACACTTTATTTGTTATTCTGGTACTTGTTCGCTCAACATTAGACACGTTGTACATGGTTAGTCATGTCCTCGAGCCACACAAAGGACTCCAGCTTTCTGGGAGGAAGGATACCAGCAGAAATCGAGTCCCTGTCGAAAAACCTGAAGGATGTTGACCAAGAGATGTTCAGAACAACACTGAAAGGTAAATTACTGAGATGGTATAGTTACATGTTAGTGTCTCTTTAAAACAGGTTTAAATGGTTGTAGCTCATACATTAAATAGTTCTTTAGTAATATTAGTGTCATTTCAAAGGCCTCAGATAAGATAAGATAAGATAATACTTTATTATTATTATTTACAGGATTACAGCAGCATAGGTTATAGTGCAAACAAGAGTAAATAGTAAAAGAAAAACAAGATAAAAAACAAGTATTATAAATAAGCAATAAAAACAGTAAATAATCCACAATAACTGAAATATTATATATACAGACAGACTATTATAACTATAATTGCACAGTGTATTTGTATTGTTTGACATGGGTCACAATGTGTACGCTCCGAGACTCTGAACAAGAGCAGCACTAGCGGTTGAAGCCGTTAACTAAGTGAGCCAGATGTGCCTGTGGATTCATGTCTGTCCAGCTGTGGTCAGCGCCCTGGAGGGGAAGGACTGCAGGGAGGTGATGAAGTCCATAGCGGAGAGCAGCCCCATCCCCCAGGAGAGGCTCGGCCACATCGTGGCTGGGATGTACAGAGTGCTGTCTGAGGCCATCCGCATCCCCACATCATCACTGAAACAGGAGGTGAGCTGGTGTCAGACTCTGGAGATGAAAACACCCTTTTTCCACAGATGACATGTCATAGCAGGAAAAGACACAGGAAATACTATAACATTGGATTAAGGTGTATCAGTTTCATGATCCTGGTATTTGATCTCGCTTCCCTTACTGTCGTGGCTTACTAACACGCCAAAATGAAAAAGAAAAGCAATAATTAATGTTAGTAGTTTCACATGTCCTTCTATGCTCTTACAAGACATGTGACGTGTTTTAATTCCATGCTCCATATTAATTCTTATTGAGTATGTTTGGGCTGACATATAGGCCTTTCTCACTGAAGACATACAGTGGGACCCCTAATTTTTCACTCTTTGTTTCATTGCAGCCATTTGCTAAAATCGATTCAGCACCCATCTTTAGAAATTTTTAAAAAAAAAGAAAAACTGAAATATCACATGGTCATAAGTATTCAGACCCTTTGCTGTGACACTCATATTTAACTCACATGCTGTCCATTTCTTCTGATCCTCCTTGAGATGGTTCTACTCCTTCATTGGAGTCCAGCTGTGTTTAATTAAACTGATTGGACTTGATTAGGAAAGGCACACACCTGTCTATATAAGACCTTACAGCTCACAGTGCATGTCAGAACAAATGAGAATCATGAGGTCGAAGGAACTGCCCAAGGAGCTCAGAGACAGAATTGTGGCAAGGCACAGATCTGGCCAAGGTTACAAAAGAATTTCTGCAGCACTCAAGGTTCCTAAGAGCACAGTGGCCTCCATAATCCTTAAATGGAAGAAGTATGGGATGACCAGAACTCTTCCTAGACCTGGCCGTCCAGCCAAACTGAGCAATCGTGGGAGAAGAGCCTTGGTGAGAGAGGTAAAGAAGAACCCAAAGATCACTGTGGCTGAGCTCCAGAGATGCAGTAGGGAGATGGGAGAAAGTTCCACAAAGTCAACTATCACTGCAGCCCTCCACCAGTCGGGGCTTTATGGCAGAGTGGCCTAACGGAAGCCTCTCCTCAGTGCAAGACATATGAAAGCCCGCATAGAGTTTGCCAAAAAACACATGGAGGACTCCCAAACTATGAGAAATAAGATTCTCTGGTCTGATGAGACCAAGATTGAACTTTTTGGCGTTAATTCTAAGCGGTATGTGTGGAGAAAACCAGTCACCTGCCCAATACAATCCCAACAGTGAAACATGGTGGTGGCAGCATCATGCTATGGGGGTGTTTTTCAGCTGCAGGGACAGGACGACTGGTTGCAATTGAAGGAAAGATGAATGCGGCCAAGTACAGAGATATCCTGGAAGAAAACCTCCTCCAGAGTGCTCAGGACCTCAGACTGGGCCGAAGGTTCACCTTCCAACAAGACAATGACCCGAAGCACACAGCTAAAATAACAAAGGAGTGGCTTCGGAACAAGTCTGTGACCATTCTTGACTGGCCCAGCCAGAGCCCTGACCTAAACCCAATTGAGCATCTCTGGAGAGACCTGAAAATGGCTGTCCACCAACGTTCACCATCCAACCTGACAGAACTGGAGAGGATCTGCAAGGAAGAATGGCAGAGGATCCCCAAATCCAGGTGTGAGAAACTTGTTGCATCATTCCCAAGAAGACTCATGGCTGTACTAGCTCAAAAGGGTGCTTCTACTCAATACTGAGCAAAGGGTCTGAATACTTATGACCATGTGATATTTCAGTTTTTCTTTTTTAATAAATTTGCAAAAATTTCTACATTTCTGGTTTTTTCTGTCAAGATGGGTTGCTGAGTGTACATTAATGCGAAAAAAAAATGAACTTTTTCGATTTTAGCAAATGGCTGCAATGAAACAAAGGGTGAAAAATTTAAAGGGGTCTGAATACTTTCCGTACCCACTGTATTACTTGCACAGGAAAAAGAAAAAAGCACCGGTGTAAATAATACAAGTAATGATGGATTCCACACAACACACCTGTGTGGGTATCTAGGGCAAAACATTCTAATGTAATAATTAGCTTGGATATACACATTTTAAGATATAAACATTTTAAATCTTGTCTAAGATAATAATTAACGTTGTGTTTGTGTCCATGTTTAGGCCTTCAGAGAAGATCTTAGAGAACTAAGGTAAGGCTCGTCGATCAACCACAACCTTAATGTTTTGATTCACTATCACTTGTGCTTATACGCAGCACAATTTTAACCTCAAATGCTGAATTCGCTGTTGTCTGTTTTGTCTGTTAGGATACCTGAAGACTTTATCACAGATTTCTCCAGTGTGGTTTTTGGCAACAGGTGTGTTGAATTTACAGCCTCTTAATTTAGACTTTCATACATTAAGTCTCTAGTTTTGTGTCTCCTCATGAAGCTAACAGAGCTCGTTTGGTTAGAGTTGTGTTGGTTTTCATCACCAGAGGGCTGGAGTCAAAATATTTTGATGCCATTCATAGAGAAATCATTGCTGTGTGACCCCTGTCTTTGCAGGCGTGCAGCTCTAGATGCAGCGACCTCCCGGAATGACCCACACCTTCCCAAGGTAGAAGACTTTAAATGGAGGGTGGACGTCGCTATTTCCACAAGGTAATGTATCAACTGAGAGAAGCTTTTCTACTTGTTGTTTGTTTTGTGGTAGGTCTTTCCTGGGGAAAAACAAAATCTTACAGAGTGTGAGGTGTTTTTTATGTTTCTACTTTGTTCGTAATGAATACAAGACGAAGTGAGTAGTTGGTCTTAGCATTAATTGTCAACGTGGTTTAACAGACAGATGCGTACATTACGGAAACAATTCTTGAAAAATGAAATTTGTCTCCTCCGTCTCCACAGCTCTTTAGCCAGGGCCCTGCAGCCTTCTGTTCTGATGCAGATGAAACTATCAGATGGGAGCTTTCAACGCTTTGAGGTACACAAACAATTGATTGGTTCATGATGATACTGGCTAGTTTAATAACCTGTTTTCACTCTGAATGTCTGTGTTCCAGAACCTACTTAGTCTAATTGTAGTAATACTGAAGGTGTATAGACCAATATGCCTAGATTCATTAAAGAAACATTGACTCTAGTGGTTGTTGAAAGAGAGAACTCACCCAGGTGTTGGGCAATTCTTAAATCTTCTACAATATATCTAGATATCAGACACAGTACAGTCAGCGTGCATTACAAAGGTCTCTTGGTCTAGTATGAAAGGTTTGTCTTCCCATGGACGGTCATTTTGTCCACATTGCTAGTGTTAGTTCTGCACCGTAGTGGGTTTTTTTCAGCTTAGCTCCAGCCTGTTGTAACAAAGAAGTTGGTTGTTAGCCAGAGGGCTAATGTAGGTCTGTTTTTAGTTGTTACACAACAGGATCACGGGCGAATAATCAAGGTAATATTTATTAACTACAGCCTAACCTATAAACTATTTCTGATACACTGCGACGGTAAAGTCTATTTGTGTATGCAGTAACAGCCTGGTTCAACATTTATACAACACCCATTACAAAGCTAAACAGATATTATAGAACCTCTGACTGTGTTACTCTCTGTTCTTACAGACTCATTAGTTTAAATGACATTAGAACAGATCCAATCCGACAGAGTATTGTAGTTTCATTGTGCCGACAGAAGCAACCTTTCTGCCTCACATCCCAGAAACAAGCATTATAATGTCCGAATGACATTACTTGTGTTATAAACATACAAATGTGCCCATTATAAATAATTAGTTATAAAAAAATACAAAGAGAAACTCAACAGCAAAATGGATCAAATCTTCAACAAGTAAGTGAGGTGCATTGCTCAACAGGGGGCGCCATACTCCATACATACCTGCCTGATGATTTCAGGATAGATGCAGCCTTCAAAGTAGGCTACTAACGTGGACCGAAGCAGGGGGGGGGGGGACTTGTAGCAGTTATGTGATCAGATTACAGCAGAATTAGAAGATTAGCAGCAGCAGCATCCGGTTTGCAGATTCTATTGATGGATGGACCTTATCTCTACCTTATTTGTGTTTCTCAGGATCTGATCCAGAGTCTGCTGCCGTAATCTCTCTTCTTGATCAGCAGATGTATCTTTTTTAGTACAGTTACAAAGGGGTTGATGACTCACTGTCAGCTTGAGTCTTTTATACAGGAATAAGAGGCATAGAAATTATGTGTTGGTTTAGAATACATTGTTTTGGGATTGGCCCACTTTCATTATGTAGGGAGGTCAGAGGTCAAAGCAGGCAAGACTTGTTTAATGTGAAATACAAGGCCTGTTAGACTTTCAAGAACCCTTTCAGTGAGCATTTTGGCCTTTTTGATAACCCTTTAATGTTGGGGGAAACATAACAGCTATCAATGTTGATTTTGTAACAAAACCCACAGTTTTTTTAAAAGAATAGGCCTTTACCAAACGGTCAAGACGTATACTGTTATATATTTATATATTTATATATATATAATGGAATAGAATAAAATAAATCGTATCAAAAACAGTGAGTGTTCATAAATTGTTTGTTTTGGTTCAGAATTTTTTTTGATTTATTATTATAGCATCATTCCCTTTTTTCATGTTCCGTGGTCAGTGAATTGTTGTTTTCTCGTTCAGGTGCCTGTGTCTAAATTCCAGGAGCTCCGGTACAACGTGGCTCTGATTCTCAAAGAGATGAACGATCTAGAGAAGAGGAACATTCTCAAAATCCAAGACTGATTTACCACGGTGGCCTGTTCATTAATCTGTTATTTTAATCTGCCTGTCACGGTGTTCTGATTTCATGGTGTTTGGCATCCGACGATCTTAACTGCTGACAGAGTGCAAAATGATGAGAATGGTTATCCAGCTGGCAGCACCACAGGAGTACCAAACTGAAGACAAAATGACAAGGACTCACAGTCTTTATTTAAAAAGAAATCTATCAAAATAGACAGAACTTTCTTTTTCTTGCCTTGTAGTAAACTGTACATGTTAGCATTATTAGATTCCGAGGTTGTTGTGAGAGTTGAGACGGCTGCAAAGCCTCTGAATTGTGCCAAAATACAAATGCAGTCAATTGAGCACTCAGACTCTCTCTTACTCAGTAGCCACTCTAACTGGTGTCATGCGGTCTGGTCTGAACATTTTGTCCCGATGCTTCTGAAACATGAGCATTCACAATTCAATGAATAAACCTTTTTCTACTCATGTTTTTTATACATGTATGTCAAACCACTGACAGAACAAAAATGTTTACTTGTCTTTTTGGTTGTAAGCATTGTTGTAAAAAAAATAACAATGGTGGATTTTCTGTTATTTTGTATGTTTGCCGTAATGGCATCAAGATGTTTTACCTTTTGAACCACATTTATCTAATAAAATCTGCCGATTCCTGTTTAGCAAATACTAATTTGTTCCGATTTTAACAGTGGTAACAATTCATTCATTCAACACTTTTCACCTACACAACACCATCAAGTAGTAGCCTCAACAGAAGCGATAAATAGCTGACAAGTCTTACAACGAAGCTGTTTCAAAAGCTCTTATTCAACAAAGTCTTTAATAATACGGTGATTCAAGGCTTATGTGCTTTATTGTGTAATTGAATTAACTGAAACAGAACGGGTGTGTTTTGTAAAGCCCACACCCAAGAGTTAAATCAGCACTGCCATATAGAAATTCTTCTCAACACTTGGAAGAGTTGCTCTCCAAATTTTCCCATTTATAGAACACTTAAATCTCCATGACTATCGTCTGATCGATGGTTTGTCAACCTCTGGTATTGTCTTAAAGGAGAGTGTGAAAGAGTTGAAGCAGCACTGAGCCATGCTAGCAGTTTTACTCTAGATGATGTCTGCTGGTCCACTAGTTTGGTCCAGACTGAAATATCTCAACAGCTGTACGATTCATGCTCCCCAGAGTATGAATCCTATTGACTCTGATGATCCCCAGACTTTCTATCTAGTACTACAAGAGTGTTGACATTTTTGTTTTTTGGGGAAATGTCCAATCCAAAAATATTGGCTGGCTGGTGATAAAAGTTGTTACACACACTCATGTTCCCTTAAGGATGATGCATTGCGATAACATTGTTGATTACTTTTTTTTTTTACATTTTAATAGTTAAGATGATGACCAAACAGCTGCAAAACTAATGACATCATATCAGCCTCAACTCGGCTTTGTGTTTACCACTGATCTTCAAATATTAGCATACCGGTATCCTGAAATAGAACAACACAGATGTCCCCTTAATGAGACCACACACTAAGAATGATGGGATTTAACTTTCCCCTGTTGAGCCTCCCAGTAGCTCTGTGTCAGCAGCAAGCTTTAGGTCCTTCAGGAGGTAAAGTCTTAGAGGCTAGTACTGTCTTAATCAAAAACATATATTCATATTTATTATAAAATAGTAGTATAATTAAAAATCAGTTGCCTAGGCATTCGTTATTATTCACAAAGCACTACATAGTCTTTAAAAGCAGGAAGTATACAGTAATAGAAAATGTAAAAACAATAACTATTTATTTAGTATTTAAAATCTTTAAATTGTTTGGATTAAACATTTAAAAGAAAACACAAGAGTAGTCTGTGTAGGATTTTGATGTAAAAGTTGCAGACACTTTGAGTTCTTTAGTGATAATATCATTCATCACTGTTATAAGACAGCTTCTATAATTCTCCATCCTTCCGTTATGACCATACAGATAAAAAAAAGGCTATATCTTACACAAAATATCTGTTCTTTACTTTTATAAATGACAGATCTGTTCCTGTCTCGCTCGACCAAAAAGAAACCTACATAAATCTACTTGTTCAGACAACCATTAAAGAACAAATCTGCTCCATATAGTGGCAAACATGTCATATCCAATGGCACAACCAGAAGCTAAAACAGATTTAATTCCCTTGTCATATGCAAACTTGTTTCTTTCATGCCTCTTTATCCTGTTTGTAATAACATTATTTCAATAAGAAAAAAGTATGAAATATCTCTGGTGTTTTAGACAAGCACAAGTGCATGCTTCCTATCGATCACATGAATCACTCTCTCTTGTATAATAGTGGGAGAAAAAAACTGCTGGTCTCTCTCAGCCTAGTATAAAATGTCCAGACAGTCTGTGCTACCAAGACCTGTCTAGATTGCATTGTTGGCCTATTTAGATATACACACACGCACGCACACACACACACACACACACACACACACACACACACACACACACACACACACACACACACACACACACACACACACACACACACACACACACACACACACACAAGGACATTTCAAGGTGTAGAGGGACACAACGATCTGTGCTTTTTGCGTGTGTGTTGCCGTGCTTGCGTAATACTCGTGATTGTCCCCATTTGCATATATATGTCAGTCCGGCTGTTTTTGCATGTGTGTCAGTCTGTCTCCGTCTGCTGCAGTGTGCATGTAAGTCAGCATTTGTGTCTGTGCGTGGGATTGAGTTCACGGGCTAGACCGGCCGACCTAAATTTCCAGCACTGCTACTACTGACATGGACACTGAACGACTGACCAGCCTCTAATCTCCACACTCACACACACACACACACACACACACACACACACACACACACACACACACACACACACACACACACACACACACACACACACACACACACACACAGCAAACAGGTTTTATTTTGAGGCTGCAGGATATGCTACTTCAGGTTGTGCTAATAATACCATGTGGTCTGGTATCAGATCAATTCGGAGGACAATCCTGTAACCAGAGTCATTAAACTCTGACCTTAACCCACTTCTGGTGTTATAGTGAGTCTATGTAACTGGCTGAACACCAGCCACTGTGGACAAAAGTCACTATTTCAGGATGATGAAAAATGCTAAAAAATATAGCATAACAGTAACAGTAATGTCAGTTACACAGCAATATCAGTTCAGTCCGGAGCAGCAAAACACCAGAGTTTATTGTATTGAAAAAAAGGGTATATTTTATCAGTATTATTTTAATCTCTGCCAGGAGGATCATGGGCAGTGACCTGCATAATATTTTGGGTGCTTGGATATGGCTGCATGCTCAAGAACCTTTTTTTTTTTGCGGTGACTCAGACTTCCTCAACACACCTTTCATTTTCAATTTTTTTTTTACTGCCATTGACTGCCTGCTTATTGCTCACTCACTGCTGTTAACCTGCACCTGGCCGTTAGGGGCCGCTAAAGATGACACAGCTGAGTGCATCGCCGACCCCCAGCCGCTACTCTGGGCCCACAGTTTGAGTGTTTGGTGAAAATGTTATGACGTGTCTTATACAACGTATAAGTGTGCTTTATAACACCTTACAGCACATTGGTGCCTAGACGGGGGGGTCTATTCATTCAATCACACAATGCAACATTGGTCATTGCAGACACACCTGGCAGAGATCTGAACTCTACTAAGTGCTCGACTCTAGTTGCTTATGAATTCAACTTGCAAGATGAAGAATATGTCCTTTAATAGTCCCATCGTCTTGCTTTAACTGAGGATTTAAATAATAATGCTACAAGTGCCATGCCACAATTTGCTCTTAACAGGAACCAGTTTTAAATCATTATACTTTTTATTTATTTGTATGCATACAATATAACATTATAACGCAACCATTGACGTTTTTTTCAAATTCTCACTCAATGTGTTTTGTAAGATGTCACTTTTTGTCATTATAAAACATTTATGCAACACCAACTGAGGACAATGACCAGAGCATCAAAGTGCTGAGAGATTGCTGCCTGTCACAGTGATCAAACCCAGTTTGATTGGTTAATATCTCGCCAGGATTTGTTGCCTTACCTTGTCTGTCATTCAGGAAATTGATCTGAGGGGCAGTGACAAGGGATGACATGCTCTTCTGTTAGTATATGTAATGAAATGATCCCTCCTCAGATGTACAGTTTGTGTAAGAACCATCTCTACATTGTACTCAAACTGCTGCCTGTGTGCAATAACAGTTAGTATATATTTTCTAAATATATGGAATTTTACTTGATCTATAAAAGAATAAATGATTAAATGACGAAAAAAAATATGTAAAGCAATTTTGACTGTCACATAACTGCTTTACCTTGTTACATGACAGGTGAAGCAGTCACATAACAGGTAACTCCAGCAACCTGTAGCAGGTTACATATTTGCTTTTTTCCCCCTGTATAATTATATACACATACGCAAGAGAGGGAATGCCCCTGAAAGAGATCTCCCATGGGTTAATTATTGTGCACCAGATCAGTTGTATAACTAAACCACATAAACTATTATTTATGACAATCAAAAGGACTGACAGATCACATATGTCCACTTAATGACACCACACACCAATACACCATGTTTGGGAAGATCTGTGTAGAATTATTATTTTTCTTAAAAGAAGAATTACTTGTGATAACTTCTATAAATGTGATACAGCTAAAGTCCATTATTTGGTGTCCCCCCTGCCCTCATGCGCTCCCACATTGACCCGCCAATGCTTACCAAATTCCTGCATGCAGGTCAGACAGGCTCCGGCCCCCGACACCGGCTCTATTACATGGCAGAGTGTTTTATAACCCTTTCCCTTAACCCGTCCAATGAGAACAGCTTACCAGCATCACATGACACAACTTTTTACGTAACATTTTTTTTTTTTTTTTTTTTTGTCCCTCCTGCTCTGCTCCATTGAGAATTACATGGGTGCTTCCTGGACCTGGTCATGACCGCGCAATATAGTCAGAGGACTTCCCAGCAGCAGACGCAGACATGCACGGCAGCGGGTGTTTTAACCAGGTGCGCACCGCATAGGTGAGGGGACAGACTGCCGACAGCTCAGCGGGGATGGGGACAGAGAGTGAGAGCATGCTGCAGCTCGCAGCGGAGGCTTTCCAGTCAAAAAACTTCGACCTGGCTGCGGACATCTACGAGTGCCAGCTGGCGGGGCACGGAGATCCAGGGAGCCGGCAGGAGCTGATGGTCAAGCGGGCTGACGCGCTCGCCTTCGGGGGCAAATTCACCGAAGCTTTCGATGTTTACCGACAAGCCTCGGAGCCAGAGAGACTGAGACCGGTTCACCTGAGCAAGCTCATAGAGTACCTGTCGGGGAGTATCGGGAGGCAGGAGGGGGGTGACGGTCTAAACGGGACCCAGAGGAGAGGGGAGGAGGACGGGGCGGCGGCGGCTCGGTGCCCGGGACTCGGCGCCGCGGGCTCCGGGTACGAGGACTTCTCCTGCCGGGTCTGTCTGAGCTTTCTGTTCGAGCCCGTGACTCTGCCGTGCGGACACTGCTTCTGTAAGAAGTGTCTGGAGAGGGAGAGGAAGGAGAAGGAGCGGCCGGTGGTGTGTAAGGAGTGCGGGGACAGCTCCGGAGCCGCCGACCTGCAGACGTACCGGGTCAACGTGGTGCTCAGCAGCCTGCTGGCCAAGTGGTTCCCGACCCTGCACCGGGCCGGCCTGCTGAGGCGGGAGGGCAACGGGCTGTACGCGGAGAGGAAGATGGAAGCAGCGCTGGAGAAATACAACCAGGCCGTGCTGATAGGTAGGACACCCAAATAACACGCTGGCTTCACGGACAGACGTCTCCTGCGTACGTGACCGGGACAAAACACATATTCCTACTTTTAACTTGATATTCTTTTCACATTTGTTTGTCTACTTTTTAGGTGATTGCTACATAATATCTCGTCATGAGGCGATACAGTAACAATATAGCGCTGTTATGTGACTTAGTTACTGTGTGACACACTTTGTAGCGGCTTGCTGCCATGTGTTGGATAACACGGTTATGTATGCTGGGCTCGCGGACCAAACATTGCGTAAGCGCGTAACCCGCTGGCCCCCCCCTCCCTCCTCCTCTTATTGTATAACGAGAAACAATGTATCCTGCATATTTGGGTCAAGGGTACTATCTCAGGTCACCACTAGGGTCTCCAGTGCTCGCGGCCATGCCAGAGGTTTCATTGAGCCAGAGGTGAGACAGGTGAGACAGGTGAGCTGTGGCCTACAGACAGGGGGGATTAGTAGCAGTTAAATAGCCTGTTAATAAGGATATGTAGTCTGGTATTGAGTACCTATGCCACATTACACACACATTGTGAACTTCTTCATCACATTGTTATGATATATATAAGTCATTCCCAAATTCTGGAAATGTAAAGAATGATAGTTTGTTAACTCTCTCAAGTGTATATGTTTAATTACATATGCATTAAACAAAGTTAGGATTTCTCAAACATATAGCTCTTTACAATGGCTGGTTAACCTATTCAAGATAGTATAAGGTGGTGAGAAAATTGCAATAAAGACGCTCAGTAATGTTAATTTACACGCAAATTCACACATATGTCCTTCTATAGATGTGGGTTGTTATTAATTTGGTCGCGATGGTTTATGGTTATGGTTTTTTTTTTAAAGTGGGTCCCCAGAAAAACACTGTGATTATTATGCAAAGCTGGATGAAGTAAATCCAGCCAGAGTGTGTCAGACCCTGTGGCACTTTGTCAACCACTGAAATGGATCCTCCTCTGGCTCAGAAGTCTACTTGACCTGATCTCATTTGACCTCACTATGTGGTGCTGCGGCAGCTCAGTCACTGTATACCCCGGTTGTGTAAGTCCAAAAATCCTCTGAATCCCTGTCGATGAGCTAAACTGCTGATAGAAGCACCAGTTTGAATTACACCATCATCTCTTTCTGCTGGGTCCCCGCCAGTGGAGCATGAATCTCCCAGCTGATGCAGTGAAGCTGCTCAGACACCATATACAGACTGTTGTTGAGCTGGGTAGCTCCCACAGTGATATAATCAGATTGCACTGGGTTGTTTCCAGGATGTTGAAGTAATTCAGCACGTTAAGCAAAGGTGATTTAATTGATAAAAAAATCAAATATCTGTCCTATTTTGGAAGGACCAGCTTCCAAGATAGGAGCTTGGCCTGTAGGAGATGTGGGAGAAAGGTTGCCCCATCACTCTGACTCATTTTCCGTTATTAACTAAAGGCACAGAATTACCTAATGGAACACTTGCTTAACTAAAGAATTTATCGGCACTCGTTTAACATGTAGAATTTGTACATTACCCTATTTATCGCTATATTTTCTGCACCTAAACAAGGTCCAGTGGCATGCATAGCGTTTGTACCGGGCTGCTTGGGTGTGTGTGTGTGCGTGTGTATGTGTGTGTGTGTGTGTGTGTGTGCGTGTGCGTGTGCGTGCGCGTGCGCGTGCGTGTGTGTGTGTGTGTGTGTGCAATGCATTTATCACATATTATAGGGTTCAGACGTAGTTTTAGTTTTGGATCTGGACTAAGATTAACAGACACTGTCGTAGCTGCGACATTTGCATACATTATTCTAGTTATGAAACCTGGAATGTGGGTGACCTTGATAGTGCTGCACAGTTTTGTAAGGCAGCACTTTTTTTTTTTTTTTTTTTTTTTTGCATAACGCGTTTTGTAATATGGGGGGAAGTGTTCCATTTGAAACATTCCTTCTTTCGATTAACCTAAAACCTTTATATAACCAGTGAATTCAGCTTTTTCAGAAATAAGAAAATAAACAAGTGGTTGCTGTGTTTTGTTATTTATTTTATCTGCAGTATGTTGTGAAACAGTTTCCTCAGTATATTGAGCAAAGACATCACTGTAAATTGACATCACTGTAAATTTGAATATCTTTGACTTTCTTTGCCGTTGATCAGACAAATACAAGCAAGTTCAACACATCACTTAGTACTTTTGGAATCAACGTTACACCAACACTCTAACTATCAACCTAACTAACTGACTGTCCCTCCTCTCCTCCTCAGCACCCATGGACCACATACTGTTCAGTAACCGCTCCCAGATCCTCTCCAGCCTGAGACGCTATGAGAAGGCCCTGAGAGACGCTGAGATGGCCTGCAGACTCATGCCTCAATGGTCCAAGGTATGGCAGACTAACAGTATCTTAACATGTATACAATATGTAATAATGTGCTGATGTTATTAAAATGCACGGATGCTAGATAAGTGATGCCTCTTCCTCCTTCCTGCAGGGTCATGTTCGTAAGGCCCAGGCCCTGGTGTCGCTGGGCAGGACCGAGGAGGCTCTGAGGGAGTACCTGGTCTGTCTGTCCATAGAGCCGGACTGTAGAGTGGCCAAGACCGAGGCTCACAGGGTAAATCTACATTAGTGTTGTAGTGGACAACCACAGATGACCCACAGTCATTTATTCCACGTGTCACCCCTCAAAAGTTCCTACGTTGTTTTGTCCAGTATTGTCACGATTATTATTATTTAATTTTCTTGGGTCTATAAAATGTTGAATTTAATTTAATTTAACAAATGTATCGATATTCAAAGTAGTTGATTGATTTAATAGTTGAAAACAAATTGATTACTTGTTGCAGCCCCTAGAATTGTGATATTTTCAAAGCATGTAAAATAATCTCATCCTTGTGTGTCGTCTTCTCTTAGCTCCTCTCTGATCTCCTGACTCCGGTTACCGATCAGGTCCCTGAACACATCTCGGACTACTCCAACGCGCATTTGTCTTTCAGAGACCACGTCAAGAACAGCATCAACACTCCACATCAGGTAAAAGATGCTGCTTCTCCCGCAGTCAGCACTTTTTTTAAAAGTCGAAGCATGACGTTGAGCCGACGTGACGTTTCATTATCCTTCTCCCTCTCGCAGATCTTTAGTCCCAGCCTGTTCTCATCAGCCTCCAGTCTTTCCCCAACTCCTCTTACACCCAAGAGGACAGAGGGGGATGAGGTCAGAGGTCAGGGGAAGCTGGCGGTCAGAAGGCTGGACCACTGCTTCCTCCTCAAAAGGAAACGGAGGAGCTCGGAGGAGGAAGGAGGACAGGAGAGGAGAGATGATCACAAGAGAGCCAAATCAGGTGAGCTTTTTTGTAGTTTGCGTGCAAACTCATGCACGTAGCCGAGCAGCACATGACCACTGACTCTCCGCTAGCGGCACATGTGTCTTATTGAGTGTTTGATGATCTCTCCAGCAGAGGGGCCAGATCCACTGAGTTCTGCAGCTGGTGACGTCTTGGACCCGACAGATCTGGAGTGTTCTCTTTGTATGAGGTGAGGTTTGCTTCACAGCATCAGATCTAAATATTTACCAACAGTCACATGCCGTCATTTAATAGTTGCGTAACGTTTGCTTAACTGCCTCGGACGATGTAATCATGTGATATGCAGCTGCAGCTTTTGAATGGGTCTTTGTCTCGGCCAGTCGGCAACCTAGAATTTATATTTGTTTTTACTTCTTTCTTTTGACAATTTGTAGTCTTAAAATGGAAAATAACTGGGACATAAATGTGTAATTAAAAATAATCACCCGTTGCAGCAGCACACTTTTGCATCCAGGATTTTGAGGTGTTGTGTTTCCTGTGTGTTCCCCACCCAGACTTTTCTACGAGCCGGTGGCGACGTCGTGCGGTCACACCTTCTGTCTGCGCTGTCTGGAGAGATGTCTGGACCACAACCCAAAGTGTCCGCTCTGTAAAGAGGAGCTGTCTGAGGTAGGACACTACCCTACGCTGTTTTACCGTGTTGCCATTAAGCGTGATCTGAACTGAATCCAGTGGGGATGCAGGGGAAGCATCCCCCCTACATTTAAAAACCTACCTCACTGTGGAACTCATGGGGGGTCCTCTTTATGGAAAGTAACGTGACACCAGGGATTGCTATGTAACTAAAAACAGAGTTGGTGGCCTGACATGACCGATTGAATTGGAATTTGGATCGGTCATGTCATGGACGATACCCGATGACTCCATAAGGTCACTATCGAAAGGCCAATCAAGATCCGGCACATTTTATTGGTATAACCCCACAATTCAGAATCAGCGACAGAATGAGAGGATGTTATGGGGTAAAATATAGAGCGGACATTGAAACTCTTTCTATGTTTCTGCCACTATAAACGTATTTCTAATACAGTCTGTATCTCTCCCTAGTACCTGGTCCAGAGGCAGTACTGTAAGACAGTACTAACGGAGAGCCTGATATCGAAGTATCTTCCCTCGGAGTTCATAGAGAGACAGAAAATCCACCAGGAGGAGATGGCCGAGTTTTCTAAGTAAGTTTGTGTCCTCCTCTGCTCTTCTCAGCCATCATAATATACCTGTCCTTTATGCTCTACTCAGCTCGCTGACACAACCTCTAGTGCTGTTTGACCCACTGACCTACTGTTGATACCACACGTCTGACATACTGACCGCTTAGCATGCGTCAACTCAGGCATCAAGTGTCACTTTCTTGGAGGCCGAAACTAATTCCAACATATAACTGGAGCAAAACTGATCCCCTTTCACAGCATAAAGTGTTTTTTTTTTGTTTTTAGGGGCATTTGGCCTTAAAGTTAGTTAGGAGTTATGGTGGAGATGTTTGCGCAGATGTTTGTGGAATTGTAGACCGTTTTCTGAACATTTAAAGGATTTCTCTACACTTTTAAAAAAACTGAACACCACATTTCCTTGTAGCATGACTCTGCTGTGCAGCGCATTAAACACACGCTCCTGCATTGTTTTCTATCCTCAGTCTTAACAAGAATGTGCCTATATTCGTGTGCACCATGGCCTTCCCCACCGTCCCGTGCCCTCTCCATATCTTCGAGCCGTGCTACAGACTGATGATCCGCCGATGCATGGAGACGGGAACCAACAGCTTCGGCATGTGTCTGGCAGACAACGTCAAAGGGTAAGTGCTGGGACAGCGCCTCGCGTTAGTCGCGGTTTTATGTGTGTTTTTAATTCACCAGTGTCTGAGTATTCATCCAGGAAGTGTAATAACGAGCCCTCTACCTCCTCCCGTCTCTAGGTTTGCAGACTACGGTTGCCTGCTGGAGATCCGCGATGTCAAGTTCTTCTCCGACGGCCGCTCGGTGGTGGACACCATCGGCAGACGGAGGTTCAAAGTGGTTCAGCACAGCGAGAGGGACGGATACAACACCGCCGATATCGAGTACCTGGAGGACGTTAAGGTATGAGGGGGGAGGAGGGAGAGAGGACAGATGAGGAGTAGCCGGGAGAGGGATGGCGGGATGGAGAAGTGATGGCTTGTCAGATAATTACCATTAGATGTTATAACTCAAAGGATTGTGTGTGTTTATGTGTGTGTGTGCAGGAGGAGGGTCTGGCAGAGCGTGAGCTGCGTACTCTGCATGACACGGTGTACGACCAGGCCCTGGTGTGGGTCAACTCCTTGAAGCCAGAGCAAAAGGAACGCATTGAGGGACACTTTGGACCCATGCCTCAGAAAGACTCTGAACTACAGGTACACGCACACACTTTACAAAGTCACGCTTTTAAAAAATCTAATTACTCCTCCTTCTTTTCAAATGTGATGATGTTTCTTTGAAAAAAGAATATGATTTGTGAGGCAGCATCTGCTGAAAACATATTTTACGAGGTTTATAATAATAAAGATAAAAACTTTATTTATACAGGACCTTTGAAAACAGAGTTTACGAAGTACTTTTGACAGACAAAGCAAAGCAAAAGCAAGATAATATGACAACAGACAGCCCACATTGAGGCACAATAAAAGCAGGAAAACTAAGGTAATGTTGAAACACTGATAAAACAGTAGATGAAACAATAAAACTAATTGATTCAATTGGAACAAACTGAATGATTTAAAAAAATGAATTAAATTAAATTGAATTGAATTGAATTACAAAATAAAAGCGGTAAAAGGCCATATCCCATGAAAGAAATAGAGGCTGCAGACACTGAGGCAGATCAGGTCAAAGAAAAGGGACTTTACTAAACAAATGTACATGATTACAGTCAGAAAAACAGCCTGACCCATAGCTATATTTATCATATTTATAGCTATATTTATCACAATAAGACCCAAGTAGAATTTTCCTCATATTCTCCTTTATTGTGTCTTAACCTCTCTACCTGTGTGCCCTCCTCCTTCAGGACAGTCCTAACGGTCCCTCGTGGTGTTGGTGGTTACTCGCCGTTCTTCCGTTAGAAGGCCGAGCCCAGCTGCCGTTCCTGGCCCTCACCTCTCTGAAAGATCGCCTCAGCGGCATCCGCAAGGTGCTGCTCTTCATGGCCCACAGCAAGCACCGGTGACGTTAACCCTCCACACCTGGAAAATGCAGTAACCCCCCTCCAGCGCACACACTCACAGACACAAACACCCTCCTCCCAAGCAGCAGTTGACCTGCTGTTCTTCCTTTTTGACGCACAAAGGAACAGACGTTGATCCCGTTGCACCTTCCCCCGTTGTAGCTACGTCCCATTCAGAAAGCTGCTGGACTCACCTACGCATCAACAGCAAACTTTTGACAAAAGAGTAAGAAAGAAAAAGAAAAGAAAAACAGCAACAGGGATAGTTGATGTGAAAAAACAAGAAAACCAACCGGGGAGACTTCAGCTATGTTCAGACAGGAAGTAAATCGGATTCATCTTCCCTTAAAAAAAGTATATGTTTTCCATGTCCATGAGTTCAACAACAAACTGTTGTGCTGATGGGACTCCACTTGTCCAGGTTCCACTGCTGCCTTTATGGCCTTCCTCCATTTTTGGTAGTTTATGGTCTTCCTCTGAAACGCAAACTAACTAACTCCAAAAAGCTGAGCCGCCTGTCTGAACGTAGCTTTCAGCTAACTCAACCAATCAACGTCCCCCACTCTCTGTGTCTTTAAAAGTACATATAAGCTCTGCAAGAGACCAAGCAATGAATTTGCCTCACTACTGATGAGTGAAAAAATTGTGAACTAACTGAAAGATCAATTGGTGTGCCCATTACTAAGTGTCGACATCTACAGAAGATGTGTTTACTATTCTGCCCACCTTTTAATATAACTTTTACATTTTGATTGGCTGCTATTCAGTCTTCCTTCCCTCCTTGCTTCCTCACTCATCACGTCATGCAGCTGAATAATAACTGACTGAACCTTTACATTGGCGTGCTTTAAGGCTGTTGTTCTTGTGTTCCATTCATATTTTTTTTATTTGTCTGATTATTTCCCCCCATTATTTATTTTGTCATTATTTATGCATGCAGTGACATTGTTTACATTGCACAGAAAGAGATGTTGAGCTGCTCACTTTCCAAAGGCTTATTTTTAGTTTACTTAACATTTGACCCCTAACCAGCCGGAATAATACCTTGACAACTGTAGGGTGTTATTACTAAATAAAATAAAAATACCAAATCAAAACGCCAACATGGCTGCTGCTAAACACTACCCAGGATGAACTCAGTAAACTGGATTTGAGGGCAGATTCCTTCCCAGACCAAACATTTCTCAGATCACTGGTGACCCAAGTCGTCATAGTATTTCTATTGGCCACTTGCAATCCCAGCTATGTTGATTTAAAAACATATTTGAGTTCCCTCGCAGTCGGCAGCCTCTCTATGGCTGAGATACTTCCAGTCTCTAAGAGAGCAACATCTGGATTTCTGATACCATTATGTCCTATGTGTATTTATTCACTATTTATTCAGGCTTTATTTTGCACTTTCACATGAAGTAAGGGAAAGAACCGGTCGCTGACAGGCCTCATGGTGTGTATTCCCACCTGAGTCAGAATACATAAGTATTTGGATTACCACAGAATAAAGTCAAATCTTCTGGTGGATTAATCTGAAAACGGTCCCAAAGTGATGTATGGGATGAGTAAGGCCAGTGCCTTCTGTAACACTGTGGACAGTTTTACATAGCAGGCATATTTAAGGTATGTTTCACCCCTTATGGAAATGTATACATTCAAAACAGGATTTTAACAGAAAATTAAACCCATTTTGAGAATCTCCCACAAACGTATTTCTGAGAATACGGCGTTTGAAGACATATTGAGGCCTTGCTGGTGTTTGTGATGTGACTGTTTTTTACATGACAAGGGCAACTCTTGAGATTATTGAGCTTTGCCTTCAAACTCTTTTGTTTTATACACGTGTGTTTGATTTTACATGTCTCTATGTCAATCGGGTTCTTTTGTATTTTATTATTTTATATTTTTCTTCACTTATTGGTGTGTCTCCTCTTATTTCATGTGTGAATTAGTACAGGGAGTGTCACGTCAAGTCATCCTCATTCATTATTTTGTTTTATAACGGCCAAAGCCATGATATGCTATAAAACGAAGAAACTGATCAAATTGTTAGACAATAATCTTTTAATAATTTCCTTAAAGAAATGTAATGATATTGTATTGTCAGATTGTTGCACTTTGAAACAATCAAAAAAGCAATATTGTATTATATCTATTATATAATGACCCAGATATAATCACCCCTCCAGTGTAAAAGCATATCACATTCAGAGAACAATCCAGATAGATGTGTAGAGGTAGATTAAAGGGAAAATCCATCTAAAGTGAAATTACATTCTCATTCTATTCTTTTTTTACAGTTTTTGAAAAAAAGCAAAAAGATAAAAACTGATCCGTCTGTAGACACCGTCACATGAGGAGCCAGTGAAATTATGTTTCAGCTCAAAACTGATATCTGTGAATTATTGTTTGTCTGTGACAGCAGTTCTAGTGCCTTAAGTTGGATTTCTTCCATTTACACTTTGATAAACTGCAGTGGTGACTACTGTGTGCTGATGTTTAGTGCAACAACCTGTGCTTCCCTAAATAACATCTTAAATAATGTCTTTGAGAACCTGGACTGCAGCGGAGGCTTTCGTGCTGATATGAGTTGTAACCAAGAAAACAATTAATGCTAATCTCTTACGTAGAAGTCCTAAATATCCAGTCTAACTAGAGCGTAGTTCAAGATTTTGGAAAAATAAGCTTATTAAAGTTAGATGAGAAGATTGAATCCATTCTCACGTACATTAAAGGGACATATAATATAACCAATATAGTCTCATTATATTCCAGAGGGCCAAGACATCTCTCCAAATCCATGAACCTCACAACAAAACAGTCTAGATTGAAGAATAGCACTGCAGCATAGAGGAAATATACGTCTTTTTTCGTTCTGGGGTGAGCTGTCCCTTTAAAACCATAGTATATGACCATGGTTCTTAAAGACATTGTTGGATTGAATTGACTTTTTCCCCAAACTGGCAACCAACACACTCAGCCTTCTTCCCTGCAATCCTGGTTGATAACAGCAATTACAGCAGCTCAAATTGCTACTATTTTTGTGTGCTTTCTGAAAAAGGATTGAATATTTTCGTCACTGATGAGATTCCATGTGCTCGGATTCTCACGGAGATGATTTCAGAGGAGAAGGTGTTAATCAGGAAACAGCACAGGTTTTAAGTTACGACCCAGCTGGGACGTGAATACAGTGGCGTTCGTATTTGTGTCAAGTTTTGAATCCTGAAAGTTCAGTGTGGGTTTAAGCTGCTGTTGCATCTTGATGGTGTCATTTTGACATTCTGTAGCACTCCAGACTCATGATAACTTTGATCATGCTGACAAACCGGCACAGACACCAAGCTTTTATTTTATTTTTTAGAGCATCCCACTTCCTGTGTTGCTGTAAAATGGCTTGTTCAGTGACAAACCAGTGCAGGTGTAGCAGAAGTGCGATCTTACGGATCGTTTGCCATCCAGCTAAGCAAAAACAGTCAGACTGTGGGTTAATGCCCATTGATATCGTGACCTTTCAGAATTCAACCACTGACCTTTTGAGGAAGTGTCCCTACCTCTGGCAGCCTCCTAGAGCACTTCCACAAAGAGACACAGAAAAACTACGCTTCCTAATTTCAGTGTTTTCCTTTCATTGTTGTTTTATTCTCTGTTGAAAGTGAAGTGTAATTTGAAAGTTAATCAAACAAATAATGTATATCATCCTTGTCAACTGCTCCAAAATGTACCTTTTTGGGGAATTTTTGCCCATGTTGAAATGCACCGTCGTCAACACAGAATTTATACCAACTAAAACTTCAAAGGTCTCAATTCAAAGGCTTCTGGGTAATGTATTTGACATTGATCCGAAATATCTGAAGTATTTGGAGGAGCACTTGATTTTACTCACCTGGCAAAGTGAACAGCTTCTTTGAAACAAAGTGTATGACCTCTTGTATGTCCTCTCCTGCTTAAGTGGGTGGACTAAATTCTGGTAAAACATTCATGCTTTGTGAACTCTAAAAATCTCTCAACGTTTTAAACAAAAGCTTTGCAGAGCGCTCCTCATATTTTCAGATATTTCAGTCACTACATTACCCATATCTTTCAAAGGTTGTTAACCTCCCGTAGAGCTCCATGGCCCGCTAAATGTGTCCCGCTGAATTCGCACAAGATGAATGTATGTATGTGTCGGCATCTCTCTGATGTTCTCTGTAAATGTCTGTTTTTTTATAGTAAAACTTTAGTATGCATTACATTTTCAAAAGTACAGTTCTGAAGCTACAACTTGTGAATAAACCATAGGTTTGTGTTCCTGGTCCTGTTGGGATTGTGAACACGCCGGACTGGACTGGAGTCTGACGTCTCTTTTTGTTTGTGCTCTTCAGGCCCGACTGAGTTTCTTAGAATGTAACAGATTAGATTACTGGTTAATAATTCACAAGATGAATCAGAACCTTCAGTGTAACTGAATTATGCACAACAGTCTGTAAGATGAGTGATGTGGGAGGTAGTCAGCATGTTGTTGTTGAAACCGTTTCATGCAAGCAAAATGTATTTTCAAAAACTATAGCGCTTTAAAAAACAAGTGTAGTTTTGGGGGGCTTTAAAAAGTGAGACAAAAACATAAAGAATTACTTTATACTTTATTTATTTATCTTTTGGTCTCATGTGTAATTTATTACGCATGAGACAAAAAGATGATACCACACTCATATTTGCACAATAACTATGAAGCTACTGCCAACATCTATTAGATTATCTTAGCATAAAGACTGGAAACAGCACCTTTAAATTCACTTAAAACTTCAAAATGAACTCTTTATATGTTTTGTTTTTTAATCTGTACTATCATGCTAAAATAAGCTAAGCTAAGCTAACCATACTTTTATTTTTTTGTCTTCTCAACTAACTCTTCCCAAGAATGCAAATAAGTGTATTTCCCAAAATGTTGAACTATTTGATCTCCGCCAGGAGAATCATCCGATTTGGTCGCGTGCATGCTTGCTTCCGTGAGTGAGTGTGCACCTCTGTGTCTGTCCATGGCATTCTGCTGCAGAAGAACTGCGTTATGTTTTAGGTGGCCAGTAATGGCTACATGCTCAAGTCCTGCTCATGGTTGCTGTGACCCACATTATCTCCAAACATCTTTTATTGCCTTTTTGATACTGCCTGATGACTCCTCACTAACTAATCTTTACCTGGAAGGGGACGCAAGCCAATTGTGGTTTGTATCCATTCAATCACACAATACAGCAGTGGTCCTTGCAGACACACCTGGCAGAGATCTGCAGCATGACCCGCTTCTCACAGGGACAGTGGGATTAAAGAGGCTAGAGAATGTAGCTGCAGAATGTAGGAGAGCAGCACTGAACTTGGGTAGCATATCAAGTTGCGCAAGGTTAGATTATTAGATAAATGCAACACCAGCTCATATGTACACATGCTGGCAATGTGACCAGAGTGGTTGCATTTCATAAGTAAGCCCTGTTATGTATCAGTTAGGTAACAACTCGCATAACGTGTTTCAGAGTGGAGCTACTCTTCAGCAACATTTAGTATTAGATAAGGTCAGTAGAAGGTAGGCTAAGTAAATCACTGTAGGTTAGGAGGTTATTGCCAAAGCAAATGTTTGATATAGTAATCCTGCACTACTGCTATTAAAAACCAATTTGGGTCATGAAAACATTCCTCTGAAGTAGAGGGGCTCTGGAGGAAAGTCTGCAAACCACTGATGGACAGAGATTCAAGCAGAGAAGTTTATAGAGAAAGAGGAGGGTGTTTGTATGGTGGGAGTGAGAAGCCAAGAAAAGACTGTTGAAGAAAACCAAACTAACATTCGTAGAGAGAGAAGACAAGTTTTTGTAAGAGAGAATGTTTGAAAGAACTCTTCTATATGGAGAGAGAGATTCAAACTTTTGGTTTTTTGAGACCAAAACCAGACTAAGTGACAGCTGGTTTTCACACAAACATACATCTCAAATATATTTTTCTGTGCACTCACAGAGATCATCACTTAGCTAAAAGAAAACTCTATCATCACTTCCAGGCCTTTTGCCTGTGCACACCGTGAGAGAGATATACAGTGAGAGAGAGAGAGAGAGAGAGGGTGGGGAGCTGGACAGACAGGAGGACTGTTTATGCAAGCAGTGCAAATGTAGGTCACTCAGTTGGAGTTAGAGACTTACAAAGAGCCAAAAAAAGTGTTAGCGAAAGAGAGACGGAGGGAAAGAGCAGTGCCTCCTTCCATTCGTGGCTCACTCTTTATTTCTGTCTCCTCAGTATAATTACACTGCAGATTAGCAAGTTTAGCTCGCTGTAGTCCCATGAGGACGCTTAGAGATTTGAGGCTCGAGCCAAACCCGGGCACCTCTAAATATAGAGGAACACAAGCTTTAATGAGACCAACATATTGCATACAGTAAATGTCTACCTGAAAAACCTCTACTTGGTGTCTAGATGTATCCTTTTGATGCAAGCGCTCACTATGGACTGAGCTCATTCAACCACAAACCAATATGAATTAGGACTATTAGTCAAATGTCTATAAAGTGTTAATTATAACGGTGAAGAATAGCAACAACTTTTTTTTAATTCTGAAAATGTGACCTTATATGAACAGTCCTTCTTATAAGCCACACTATCAGCATGGCTCTATCTATGGTAATGATTATATTTGGGTTATTAAGGGAAATGTCTTGGCTATTATTGGATGGTTTGGTTCAGACATTCCCAACTGGAATGCTAACAACTTCATTGATGCCCTAATTTTTCATCTACATGTAGCACCATCATCAGGTCAAAATTTCAATATGTCCAATATCTTGGTTTATGAAATAACACCAGCAAAACTAAGCTCCAGCTTTACTTTTTGTTTAGTGTTAATAAGCGAATGTTAGCATGCTAACACACTAAACTGAAATGAGGAGCACGGTTAACATGACCTGCTAAACATTAGCATGTTATCGTTGTCATTGCTAGCATGTTAGCATTCTGGTGTTAGCAATTTAGCTCGAAGCACTACTGTGTCTGAGTGCCGCTTCACAGAGCTACCAGAATGAATACAGCCTTGTTTGACTGAAAAACATTAATTATAGTTATCCATAACTTTGTGAGTGGCAAAGGGCTTGTAAGCCAGTAATTGGCTTCATTTTGAAACCAAGAGAAATGCATTTCAAGTCCTAAAACAAATTTAATAAAGAATTAAGGTGAAATACAAAACAAATTGTGGCATGTCTTTTATCTTGTATGCATGCATTTACTGTGCATGTCTCATTCACTGTGTTAAATTCAAAAATGCTAAATGACAATTACTTAGCTTTTTGTCTTTATTAAAATAAATATAATTTATCATGCCACATTGATATCAATACACAACACAAATACGTTTTGGGTGTGATGTAATGAGAGGAAAAAAGACAGGAAAGTATAAGGCTGAATCTGGGGAGGAGGACCTGTAATGTGTCTTTAGCTGTAAATATGATGAATTTCTTCATTGTTTGCACAGTTCAGCCTAAATATCTAACTGGAAACGTAGTGGTAACCGATGGAAAGAAGGGTGTGTTTTTCCAGCCGGTTTAAACCAGCCAGTGTTGGAGTTGTTGTGTTAATTGAAATTCTCTGTCACAGTGGGCTATCAAATGGTCAGCTAAAATGTCACTGGAAACAATGGCAGTTTGAGAATCCGACCTCACCCGGTCTAGGGTCACTCCAGTTCATACACAGAGGTCGAAGAGGTTGGGCCAGTTTGGCGGTCTGACCAAACCCCAGAGCATGCAGACTGTGTCTAATTTGCTGCTGTGTTTCCTGTGGAAGTCCAGCTGGTCCTCTGCTGCCAGAGAGATGATATGTCCCACAAAGAAGAAAAAAAAGCACATTGTAGCTTTATAAACATATCTGACAGAAAATGAGACAGCCTTTTAGCTTTTAATGTCCATTGCAGAACGTTTTAGAATCTTCCAGTTGTGTTTTTAAGGCCAGCAACTGTAGGTCACTGTTTTGGTTCAGTCTCGCCGTTCTCAGCATCAGTTTTTAGTAAAAAAAGATCTGGAAAAACCCCAATGCGTGCTCCCTGTCAAGCACCAGACATAAGACAGACAAAGTTATCGATTAGCTGGTGGACAAAGCGGAGCATTTAGCAGCTAAAGAGCTAAAACATTCCCTTAGGAGATGGTGGAGACCAAAACAGAGCTAGGCGGGCAGAGCAGATCAGGAACATGACCCCTTATGTATGCTAATGTCGCGCACAATGTGTGAAAACAGTTTTAGCCAACTTCAAATGTGATAATATGCCAGTTTTATATCTACAGTTTTTTGGTGCCCCTAAAGTGTCCATAAATGCGGGTCAATGCAGGTTCGGCAAGCACAGTGGATGATTTATAATACCTGTTTAAAGTGAGCAACTGTTCTGCTGTTGTTTCTTGGTACAAAATCTAATCACTGAACTTTAGCATATGGTAACAAGTGACACTGTGTGGGAGAAATAAGCCGATTTACTTGTTGCTCTGAAGTTTTATATTTGTCACTCCTCTGGGGGGATGAGTGTCACATAATGTCTGACACAAATGCTATCAGACATGGGAGTGCTTTAGCATGAAATGAAATTATGAGAACTGTAATAACTTTCATCACAAAGAGCATTTTTTTTTCACAGCTAGATAAGTTGTGTTTTTGGTCTTCAAAAGGCTCTGTACTGTACTAGCTCTACTGATCGTAATGGACTAAGTGGACATTAATACCCCCCTCCCCCTCCTTGTCTCCTCACCTCTGTGATTCCTGCCAAGTTGGTAAGTTATATAACCTGTAAATGAGAAGGTCAGCACCCAGCAGTCATCGCTATGGATACTTGGCACGGACACACTTACACACACACACACACACACACACACATCGTACGTCTTGGCTGGTCCAGTTTGGAGCCGCATGTGTGTGTGTGTGTGTGTGTGTGTGATAGAGCATGTAGCAGAAGTAGGGCAGCGGTGGGGGCGTTACCTAACTCACCCAGAAAATACATCTGAGGAGTTAAAGCAGCCCTCTCACTGATTACAGCTTCCTGTAGGCATGCACACGCATTCACATGGACCATCAATCATACACATGCAAACATTGGCTCATGTTGTGCACACACACTGGTGAACGCCAAGCACACAAACATTTGGCCCCAATTCTGACCACACACACACACACACCCACACACAACGAGAAAGTCACAAACACACAACACAGATGTGCGTTCGTGTACGTGCCAAGACTTTACAGCGAGTTTTCAAAATGCAGACACTCAAAGGGCTGTTAGTCATCAGTTTAGAATGCAAGTTTTTAATAAGTCGGTGTCATTTATTGTATTGTGCTCTGTCACATATATCCAATAGAGTCACTAAAAACACTGCAGATCTGAAAGCTGTCCGGTTAAATAGGTATTAGTAGGCTAATAAGTTTTATTAGAATGTTTGGGGTCAATTATATTTATTGTCAACCATCGTCTTAACGCTTGAGACCCTTCATTGGAAGTGTCTTTGAATGTGTGCATATGGATTTGGTGCGTTGAAGCGGTATGACGCAGATTTTACACACGAAGGTCAGCTTACTCATCACAGGAAGTGCGACTCAGCCTGTGAAAACAGTTGTGTAATGTTTTTCTGTGACTCAGGAGGAGCTCTCTAAAGTCTACACTGATGACGTAAATGGAGAGTAATAGAAAGCCTGCGTACAAACCGAGGTGTGGAGTTTAATAGACGGAGCATCTACCAGTCATGGAGGGTCTAATGCAAGGTGGTGCATTATGGGAGATGTCGGCTCCTGTGTTTTTGGAGCTTTTCTCACACTGGGGGAAAAGAATCAGGAAATCTCAGCCTGTACTGCTTTCATATTGTCACTAGTGAGTACCCCATGTTCATGGAAGAGTAATACTAAATTGCTGTTGTATTCCTTTTAAAGGCACCTTAATAATGTTTTGAGGGGAGTCCAAAAAAGTTTCAGTTTTTTTTTTCCTTTGAAATTTGTTCTTCAGTTAACTGCTGAATTATAATATTATTTAAAATGCATCATTACACTCCTGGGGATACAAATCTGGTTGGGGAATAATGAATCCTTTTTTATTTGACTAACATCAGTGAATTCTAAATATATTCATCATAAAAAAAAATCGTAAAATGTTAACTCTCCTGAGGTTGCTACACATTCCTGGAAAAATGACAGAGGAGTTGACCTCAATGACTTCAGTGGTAGCTACGGACCTGTTGGGCACCAGAATATATACCAGACAGAATGAACAGAAATATATATATAAGATATTATCACTCTAAAATATATTGTTGTGCCACAGAAAGAAGTCAAGACATGTGGGTTAAACATTCTAAATGCCTTACTTAGAGACATATAAGACATGCATGCTGATGCTTTCATCTGAGTGTTCTACACGGTTATGTATAATGCATTAAAGGCATTTTAACGTGCAAACCCAAATGGCTGAATCTGGCTGTGTTGAAAAATACCTTTGACATACAGACAGGTAACAAAAGTAATTTATTCTTTACCGTGCATTTTATGTACAAGACAAATTCTCTGAAGGCAATACAAAATAAAAACAAAATGCTTGAACATATCTAGTTACTGTGAGATATAGATTAATTGAAACTTTTCAGCTGTGAACACTTTTCCTTTTATGATGCTTTGCCTCCCGCAGCAAATCTCAGTGATTCATTAATATATTGATTTCTTTTTAAACTGCATGTTTGGTTATGATCGGAAAATGTTTCACAACCAGCCTTTCACATGCGGCCAACATGACGCATTGAAAAGTATTAAAAACATATGAAAGTCAAAGTGATGATAGTTTTCATTTGATTCCTGAACAGAATGGATTTGACAGATTTCTGTAGGATGCCAACAGACACTGTGTAGTGTCAGTAGGCAAAATATCAAAAGAGACAAATTTTAAATATAATTTACGTTGACAACCTGGAACACATTGGACACTCAGCCGCAGCTAGCACAACAAACATTGGTTTCGTCTCAGTGGAGCGTGTTACTAGAAATATATTTGTCTGAAGAACCTGATACACAGTCGGCAGATTGAGGAAACCTCGATCAGCAAGTTTTACCAAAACTAAAAACCGGCAGCAGTCGCTCCAGTAAGTTCTTACTCTGCTTAAATTGGATGTTATTCCATTTCACTCATGTCATGATGTTTTCCACATTCCTCAAAATGTGAGCCTTTACCACTGCCTTACAATAAACACACACACACACACACACACACACACACACACACACACACACACACACACACACACACACACACACACACACACACACACACACACACACACACACACACACACACACACACACACAGAGAGACAGCTTTTTGTCTCCTTCTCTTCAGCATCACTTTTAACCAACTTTCTATGAATAAATCTTTCATTTTATAAAATAATTCTATCTTCCCTGAAATATTTACTGATATCGGCAGGAGTCATCCGAGTTACTTATTACTTGATAAAAAAAATGTATATTTCTGCTGTGAGAATGCAGGTTCTTCCTCTCATTCAGGCACATTTTAACATACTAATTTATATGAAAAAATATGGATCCACTTCAAGTAAGACGCATTAACGTTTGGGGGTCCCACCCTGTCATTTAGAAAACATTAATGTACAACATAAGGACGTAAAGAAAGAAGGAGTTAGACTGAGCCTGTCTTTAGCTGTGATTGGCTGGTATCCACCAATCTGAAGGCTTAAGCCAGGATAGAAACCAGGAAGTAAGAAAACAACAGAAAACAGCTATTCTTTGTGTGCAAATGCATTAAGGTCCATCCAGATTCTCGGACCACCCTTCAACCACCTGTCAGATCTGACCCGCTGGGGCCTATGTACAAGATCTCAGTGGAACCAGTACCCGTCACTGGACGATCTGGGGCATCTCGCTCCAGGCTTTGGCCTTCTTCTTAGCCAGGGCCATCCATGGAGGCTCATCCTGGGGCAACGCCGGGGGAGGCAGGCCTCGCTGTGAGGTCGGGGTCTGGTTGGAAAGCCCCGCAGCTCTTGTGCCAGGCTTTTCCGGGGCGGTTTTCAAGGAATAGGGAGGGGAGGTAGGTGTCTTGCTCTGGGGCTGTGGTGTCGTGCTCTGGGGCTGTGGCGTCTTGCTCTGGGGCTGTGGCGTCTTGCTCTGGGGCTGTGGTGTTGTGCTCTGGGGCTGTGGTGTCGTGCTCTGGGACTGTGGCATCGTGCTCTGGGGCTGTGGGGCTGTCTTGCTCTGGGGCTGTGGCGTCTTGCTCTGGGGCTGTGCTCTGGGGGCTGTGGCGTCTTGCTCTGGGGCTGTGGTGTCTTGCTCTGGGGCTGTGGTGTCTTGCTCTGGGGCTGTGGTGTCTTGCTCTGGGGCTGTGGCGTCTTGCTCTGGGGCTGTGGTGTCTTGCTCTGGGGCTGTGGCGTCTTGCTCTGGGGCTGTCTTGCTCTGGGGCTGTGGCGTCTTGCTCTGGGGCTGTGGCGTCTTGCATGAGGTGGCAGTTTTGGAGGGAGATGGCGGGCTCGTGCAGGAAGGAGATTTTTGGGGAACAGGAATCGGAGCAAGGGGGGACAGGGACCTTCGGGGTGGGATAGGTTGGGGTGGGTGTTTGGCGGTGGCCGGGGAAGCTGGGGTTTTGGAGGGACGGGGCAGGGCAGCGACTGGGATTTCAGAGGTTGAGGGGGCACCGGAGTCGGAGGAGAGAGAGCCCTCCTGGCCTCCTTTTCTACGGACGCTGAAGCCTTACTGATCTCCAACGGACTCACTGGAAGACAGAAAATTAGAAACATAAACACATCAAACAAACCCAAATGTTACATATCAGTCATCTTAGTATATCACAACTGTCAGGATATAAATAACGAGGAATATGTTTGCTAAACATACTTCATTTATTTGTCATTTTTTGTTTAATTGAACTATTTATTTATTTTATTTTTCAAAATTCTTGAAAATTGCCTTTTTTTATATTGTTCCAATCTCAAAATATATTTGATATCATCTGTTTTAAATATGTGAATGTACATGAATATAATTGTATTCTTTTTCATATAAATTGAAATGAGCATTGACACAGCAACATGCAATATGTTTAATCTTTTTTTTGCTCAATAAAAATATTTCAAATAAAAAGTAAAAAAAAAACTTGTTTTCAGTAATAGCTCAATAAATTTGAAGACTTATGCCAATGTTAGTAAATATCATGAAACTGCATAAATGATGCATGTTATAATATACAAACTAGTACTAGTTTTACTTTTCTAAGATATGTAGTTCACCTTAACCACCTTCTTCAGCAGGTAGGAAAAACAAAACAAACTTATATTTCTGTTAATTACTCTCTTGATGTCTATGTGAACGCAGTGTGTGAATGTTTCAACGTGAACTGAAGTGAATGTTGTTGGGTTGGTTGCAGTAGCAGAGTTTGTCCAGATGAGGTCAGACCTGCATCAGTCAAAAGTTTCACTTCCACCCAACAAGAGCAGAACAGACAGCAGGAGAGTCTTGATTAGTGAAGTCAAACTACACCTGAGGTCGGTACATAAATCCAGCATGTTCAGTAGAATACAAATGCAAATATCAATTCGACTAAACAAAAGAAAGCCTATTGTTGCTGCAGCTGATGGGTATATTATAAATGCGTTTTTGGCATTTAAATGTGTTTTGCAATTTCAAATGATTTGTGTGTGTTCTGACCTTTGCCGGTGGACTCTGCTGTTCTGTTGCTGTTCTCCCTGTTTGCTGCTGAGCTGACATACAGTGGCAGTGGACGTTTCCTCTCTTGTTCCTCCTGATGACAGAGAGCAGCACATTGTATACAGGAGGTTATGTGGCTGGAAAACGTGCGGTGAGCCAAAACAGAGAATACAATACAGTCATCTCATCAGAGAGCACCTCCATCTGAACCATGTATTTATGGACTGTTGGAGAACCAAACCTAAACATCGTGTCAGCTCCAAGGCAGTTTTAAACACACACACAAAAGGTGTACCTTCTTGACAGTGATCTCATCGAGTGAGTTTTCTTTATAGATCTTCTGTTTCTGTTTGGCCACAGAGATCCAGCTGGGAGGATCAGATCCACCAGCAACACCACGAGCTGCAGCCGGTTCTGAATCAATAAGACAGCAGCAGACACACTGTTACACCACGGGCAGGATCAGGAGCTGCTTACTCTTCAGATCTGATTTAGCCCAAGTTTTGGGCAATTACACGTAAGCATGCATTATAAAGCTGTGAGTAATGTGCACTTAAATTTAAAATGGTGTGTGTGTTTGTGTGTGTATACACACCTGACATGCGCTTGTTTTTCCCTCCGCTGTCTCCGTGTACGTCTGGTTTCTTGGGGAGGGCGGGCTTGATGCTGACTGGCTGACTTATGGAAGGCTTTATGCTGATTGGCTGTGGTGAGTCAACTCTAGAGCTGGTTGGCTGAGCTGGAGGCTCGATGGGAGGCTGGAGAAGAGAACGATAAATACAAAATTCAATACAAAAACTTATTTTACACCTGCATTTGTAGTTTTTTGGCCACTTGGGGGCAGCAGAAACAAGCTACACATTCACAACATATTAACACCTTATAGTTGTTGTTTATTGTTTATTTTAGGAGCACTTTTAGAAGCACAAAGGGGAAGGGAATCACCTCTGTGTTTTCCTCCTCCGGGCTCAAGACTTGGAGGGCTGACGTCTTCCTCAGCCGAACTCCAAATGGATTGTCGGGGTTTCCCTCCACTACCACAGGGCTCTCTGCAGGGGGAGAAATCATTCTGTGGTTTAACTTTATTTAAACTCCAACTGCAAGTTCCCCTCATATGACTTAGGGCGGACCACCAAGACAAATCCAGACCCAAGAACCCGAATGAAGAAAAACCTTCATGATCTACCTTTGTCCTTACCTTCTGTGCTCGCTGTGGTCTGAGGGTGAATGGATGACGGAGGCGGTGCATCGGGGGTGGCTGCACTCCTCACTCTACCAGGGCTCAAAACCAGTTCAACCTTAGGCGAACTGGCCGGCTCTGCATCCACTTCGGGGTCCTTACTATCCGCAGCCTCCACCTCCACACCTCTGGGGCCTGTGACAGTGGACGGCGAAGAGGAGACGCAAGCGGGCGGGGTGGAGGGAGGGGTCAAACTCTCTTCTGCCTCCCCGACAGAGAGTGACCTCTGCCAGGCGGGGGTGATGGTGAACAGGGCTTTGCTCTGATCTGAAACACTGCAGGGCTGGTTGACCTCTTCCACCACAGAGGCAGAAGGTGTAGCTTCATCCTCCAGGGCCGACTGTTTTTCTTCTTCTACGGTTTCCACATCATCAGCTGATTCTTCTTCTTCTTCTTCTTCTTCTTCTTCTTCTTCTTCTTCTGTGGTTGCTACGGAGTGACCAGGTGCATCACTTTCGTTGGGGTGGGCGGCAGTTGGAGACTGAGGGAAGAAAGTCGTCGCTTTCTCTGAGCTTGGAGAGAGTAGATTGATGTGGATAGTGCTGGTCTTACTGGGAGAGCTGGTCTCACACACTTGTAGCTGAGTCTCGTTATTTGACTCTGGAAGAGACAAAGGAGGAGGCCTGGCAGAAACATTGGCTTGTTCCGTGGACGTTTCAACACCATCCTGATGGAGATCTGGTTCACTCTCGTCCTCCTCTTGCTCAGACTTTTGTTCCGCGTGGTGGATCTCTATGCCTTCCTCCACCTTCTCTTCTCCATCTCCCCTCTCCTCTCCAGAGCTGTGATGGGAAGCCTCTTGACTGTCATGCGTTGTCGCATCACCCAGCTCTGTTTCGTCGTCATTTACACACACAGTGTCGTCTCCAACCACAACATCTACACCTTCATCCTCCACCTGCATGGCAACTCCCTTGTCTGCTGCATCATGAAGCATCTCCATCACCTCCTCTGCGGCCTCCCTCTCTTCTTCTATCGCCTCCTCTGCCTCCTCCACTCTCAGCTCTGCCTCCTCCACCTCCACCTCTTCCTCTTCCTTCTTCTCCCGTCCCTCCTCCTCCACCTCCGGCTCCTTCTCCAGCTCTATTGCCTCTTCCTCTCCCTCACTCTCCTCTTCTTCTTCTTCCTCTCTTCCATCTTCCGCTACTTGGTTGACAGCGTTTCTTGTTTGTATATCATCTTGTTCCTCAGGGTTGACTTCCTCTGCCACGTCTTTCTCTCCGTCCTCGTCTCGCTGGAAGAAAAAGAAAAGTAGAGATTCAGCGTTTAGCAGCTAAGAAACAGATATTTCCGTCAGGAGTTGGTGGAGACCAAAAACAGAGCTAAAAGAGTGAATATTGGCCTGACATTCATCAAGTGGCCAGAAATTTTAAATGAATGCTAACGTTGCTTCAGGTCTGCTGGTTAAGTAAACAGGCAACTGTTTGCATAACAGAACTTTACGAGATGCTAATACAGTTTTTGAATTCCTCTTGGTACAAACAAGTTTCAGCGGTTTTGGATCAGGGAAAGTTAAGCTCCCTGCATTGATTTTTAAAGCTACTTCACTCACAGTATTAAAAATGAATCAAAGATACATACACCATGTAGAGTGACTTGTTCCACCACTAGTTCCTCTTCCTCTGCAGCTTCTTCCGTCTCCTCTTCAACTTTCTCCCCTCCTTCAACATCTCGACAAGAAGGAGTGCTCAAAGTGGCTTCCTCTTCCTCTTCCTCTTCCTCCTTGGCGTGATCTGACAGGAAGGAGCCAGCGGCAGCAGCCTGATAACCGACAGGTTCCTCCACCGCTGCCTCCACTTCTTTCACCTCCTCACCTTCCTCTACCTTCACGTCTTCTCTTTCCTTTTCCTTCACCTCCTCCTCCTCCTCTTCCTCCTCTATCTCCAGGACAACACCCTCACTCTCCATGCCCAGTGAGCAGGACACGAGGGGAGTCTTCAAGGAGCTCAGCACTTCCTGTAAGAAGGAGCTCTCCTCCTCCCTGTTTTCCTGGACTCCATCTTCTTCTCCGCTCAGTGCCAAGTCACTTTCAACCCCCTTCTCCTCTGCTCCATAGGCAGTGCCTGGAGGGTCCAGCAAGTATTCTCTTGGACCAGCAGGGGGCTCTGGCGTGGCTCTAGAAGGAGATATCAAAGGGTTAGATTGATAGAAGGAGAAAACATAAACAAGAGAGGAGGAGAAAACAAGGAGGAAATGGCGTCTAATCACCCGGGACTGTCCAGAGAGGAGTCCCTGGAGCTGGTCTGGGAGGAGGGCTGGGGTAGGGCGTCTGGGGCTTCCTCCTCTGATAGACCCGGCTCAGGAGGAGAGGAAGAGTCCAGGGCGTGAGAAACATCCTGTTCTGCTTCAGAGTGGTCCTCTCCCTCCTCCCTCTCCTCCTCGTCTCTCAACAGGGAGTGTCTGGAATGCTGTGGCTGCTCCTCCTCAACCTCTTCTTCTTCTTCGTCCTCTCCATCCCCCTTTGGTTTCCGCTCATCACCACTTACAACTGGACCACAGACAGAAGCAAAGGTCTAAGAGATCAACCTGATATGACACCATGTCACCAAGGATATAGAAGTCTATGTCTGCCAATGATAAAATGGAATAATTTAACCAAATCAAAGTCATGGATTTTTCTATTACTTTAAATTGGTGGACAATGTACGATAAAAACTTTTTTTTATTTGAAATTAATTTATGTGATGATGATTTTTTTTTATAATAGTAAAAATGTCTCATTTCTCAAAGTTAACCAATAATAAATAAACAAGAAAGAGCCATTTATTTGTTTATTATAAATCAGGGCATAGTTTAATAAGTGCAATTACATTTTTAAGTCTATGTTGCAAATTGTCTGCAAATTTAAAACAAAACAAAAAACACATTAAATTCTTTGTCAGTAAGGCAATGTTATACTGAGGAGTAACATGTATTGTCAATTGAGCTTTTATTTACTTATAAATTTGGGAGGAATAATTAATTTTAAATTATTTAATTTGCCAAAGCAAATGAAATACGCAGTTTCAATTTAATTCAATTATTTCAGCAAGAGACTTCCATTCAGAGTCATTGATTTGAAGTAAAAAAATAAAAAAATAAAATAGTCCAATTGAGCAGAAAAAAAGAATAGCGCTGACCTTCTGGTGTCTTGGGTTGATCTCGCTCCTCTGCAGCTTCTGTTATGGAGGAGTTCACTGTATCCTCCACCCCAGAGTCTCCCTCTGCTTTCATCTCCAGCCTCTGCATGGACAGGAGACATGATCATTCTCATCTGGCAACCTGGCCTTTACCACATCATTTCTAGCTAGCTTGTCATCATGTGCTCATGCCGGTGTGTTTGTATGCGTCTGAATATCTTACAGCGACGGGTTTCCTCCTGTTGCAGGCTTTTTGTCTCAGGCCCAGCTTGTGTTTGGCAGCAGAGTTATCCAGACAGCCGAAGGGACTGGCCGGCTGGCTGAAGTCCCCCGGGACCACCAGGGGGCTCACCGCTCTGCTGGAGGCGGAGCAGGACAGCTGGGAAGAGAAGGAGACAGAGTTTAACAAATAACTTATTGACAAGGGGAACATACTCCTGAGGCACTTGGACACACAGGTGGAGTTGATTGTGATAAAAGGTGGAAGAAAGCAGAGGGAGTCGAGGGAGACCAGCAAAGAGAGGGAGAGAGAGAGAGAGAGAGAGAGTCCAGCTGGATAAATACAAGCTGTCTTTATCTGCAGGACCAACATTTACTCTGTCATCCCTGTAGAAGTAGCCCTTTTTGTCCATTTACACTTGTTTCAACATAAAATCTCACAGAGGTTTTTAACTTTTCTCCCCAAAAAATTGTCCAAACTATTCTTAGTTCGACAAATTAACACACGCTAAAGGAGCACAGTGACATTTTCAGGTTTGAGTGTTCTCAGTGTTTGAGAACTATTTCATACTAAAAAACTGTGATGTCTGTGACTTGCCCTAACTTTTGAAATATCATTTTTTGATCATCACTCTTATCTCCACTGGTTTGGGTTTGTGGCAGGAGTTTCACAGATGAATATCTCTAAACATGATCGTGGGAAACCAAAACTGTTGGCATGGCTAGATACCACTATACCAGGTTATGCAATATGTTTTTGATACTCACATTATTGTGTGATTTTGAGCAAAAATCATCACTAGACTAAGATTGCAGGGCAGTTCAAGGAATATGATCCAAGTTCTTGTTGACATCTCTGTTTTATGTTTATGGAGTGTTCAGGCCTCTATGTGTGTGAGTGAGTAAATGAGAGCGAGAGAGAGAGAGAGAGAGAGACAGAGAGTTGAGGCAGAATTCAAACTCTATAACTACAAGCAGACACGCTGACTGCCAGAAACCATCGGAATGCACTCTGAACACACACACACACACACACACACACACACACACACACACACACACACACACACACACACACACACACACACACACACACACACACACACACACACACACACACACACACACACACACACACACACACACACACACAGGGTCAGTAATAACATACACAGTGTAATGGACAGAGAAAAGACAAAGACGGCGAGAAAAACAGAGATAAGAAAGAGACATACAGTCCATCTTCAAGCATCACACGCAAGCACATGACATCTATCTGCTTTGCGAGACGAGATTGTTAAATCCGCTGTGCAGGTAATGTACAGTTGGTTTCATTTAAAACAGCTGTGTGGCGTGGCTGAACACAACATGGATAAGAGAAATGGGCCCGAGAAGCAAAACAAGCTAAAAGACACTAAAACAGCAAAGAGCTTGGTTATAATTCTCTGTGGGTTCAGCATCATGAACGTTCTCATTACACACATTTCATCATTTGATCAATTGATAATAAAAAAATAAAGATCAGTGCAGCTTTAACACCCAGCGTTGGAAGTTATTCCTTTAAACCTTGAATATTTCAAGCTCAAAGCCCAAAACTGAAAAACCATCGAAACTACATGTCAACAAACGACAGAGCCTGTGCTCTTTCTGTTTACAGTAAACATGAAGACAGACTGACCCAGACCCAAGCCACCAGAGGGATTATGGGCTGATATGGACACGTTGCCTAGCTTCAAACTGTGCAAAGCCCTGCAATGCAAATCCAAGTTCATTTTTTAGAATAAGATCTCAAAAAAAAAACATTCAGCGTCTCCATGAAGTCTGTCGTGAGTACTCAGCGAGTGGAAGAGCTCCAGAAAGTGCCGCTGCAACTCATAAGTCACTGCAGTCACTGCAGTCCTCCTTGACCGCATTCCTGTGCGTGGAATGCTCTTTAAAAGGGGATATTTTCAGGTTTTTTGTGTGCACGTCTTTGTAGCGGGCCATTTGTGGTTCTTTTCAGCTGGGAAATGAGTGGCCAAAAAAACCTTCTGAAATAGCTAAAACGGCACTATCATTAAATGCTCGTTTGTCATACTTTGCTGACTGTGCTTTTTGCCCACATTATGGTCCGGCGAGAGTAAATGAATAGTTGAGTTTTTTTGTTTTTTTTTAAAGGGACATTTGCCTTATCACGCATTGGCAATGTCCATCTGAAAAGTACTCATTGCAGTGAATTGCTCTAACTGACACTGCCGTTTGAAAGCTTATGGGACATTTCAAGCGACACAGGCTGAAGCACAAACACTCACACAGTAGGTTGATGCACACAATTAGAGGATACAGAGAGAGTAAGAGGAAGACAGGAAGAAAGAATGATGATTAAGGGACGGAGAAAAAATAACTTGCACTAAAGGGGACTTTTTTATCTAGTCGCGTTTTGGTGATTAGATTTTGATCATGAGATGTTATCGTCATGGTCACATGAGAAATGTCACCCTCACACATCAGGAAGGTTCCTCTGTATAAGGCTCCTTTATAAAGCACATATCACACACACAGTTTGGCTGGTGACAGGGGAATTCCCTCACCATGTTACACAAAGGATGTTTGTTTTTCATTTGAGTTGAGAAGTTGTGGATTCATGTTCGTGTTCATGAGGGCAGGGATGTAGCGTTGCAATGTTACATGTATATCGTCACATATTTAATTTCCTTAATGGCAGTAATTTCAGTTTGTTAGCTCGTTTTGGAGTTATTTTGTCCTCATCTGACCACAAATCACTCATCAATAGTTAAGCTTTAAAGGTACCAACTATACGCATCAGTCTGTTTACAGGTCTTACCGTTTATGAGGAAATATGCGTTGCATAGAGCCTTTTTGTGTCTCCAGAGGGAGCTGTGTAAAAGTCGAACAACTACAAGTTCGAAAATGAAAATGTCGCATAATGTAAAAGAAGTTCTATGCATATTTGGTGGAGTACTCTACCTGGTCGCTGTCACTGTCTATTCCCTCCAGACTGATGGAGCTGTTTCTCTCAGCCTGATTCTGAGGAGAGAGAGAGAGAGAGAGAGAGAGAGAGAGAGGGAGGGGAGAGAATGAGAAAAACAGTGTTAGCGGAGCCGTCTGCAGATGGACAGCAGGGCGGAACGTTACTCTATCAAAATGTGCTACCGTTTGATGCGTTGTGTATTCAGGTGGACTACAGGGCAGGCCGTCGTCCTCAGACATGGCTCCAGCATCCTCCTTTCTCTTCACACACATGAGGGACGGAGGAGAGCCCATTCTGATGGCCTGCCTCAGCTGGAGCTGCAGGGGGAAAAAAATTGTGTTTGTATGCGTGTGTCCTCTGTTGGGGTCAAAAAAAGAGTTGATATCATGGCCAGACTTAGAAAAGGGTTAACAAAAGTGTGTTTAAGTACACGTTTTTGTGTTTACAAAGTTTCACTGCTTTTACGGTCCCAAAATCCCCACTAATGTGGAGTATGATTAACAGAGAAGGCCTTTTGGGGACAGTAGGCTGGCACTCAAGAGAGAAAGTGTTTATTTTAGGCCGTTTGTTTGGCAGGTATCACAGAAACTCAAACTAACAGACCTGTTATCTGTTACGTGTTGCCCTGTAACAGTCGCTCAAGGACTCACAGACTCAGGTGCTAAGCAAACAGTGGACAATACAGCTTTTCTTTAGCCGTGCTGGACGCTGGCACACACAGGGACCTTGACAGAAAGACCCCGACCGCTGCAGTTTTCAATGTTTGTATTGAAATATGGTTACAGTAACTCGAACACATAGAGAAACAGAGAGGAGCTCCAACTAAAATAAGGACATAGGAGTGGCTTCCCTCACTATTAGCAGTGGTGTTGGGAAGCTCAACTTGCTAGTACATGCTATTGCACATTTTTAGCTTCAATGAGTATATATAACAGTGCAAAGATGTTGTGTTATAGACATGTATCTTTATATTTCTGTTGTGAGATGACTGAACATGAATGAGACTTGAATTGAGATAAAATAAAGCTAATAATGCTAATAGTGTGTGTGTGTGTGTGTGTGTGTCAAAATTAGAAGGGATCTGGTGTTACTCCATCAGAGCGCTACACTGGCACTGTGGTGAGGGCTCTGTTGTAGGGAGATAGAATACAGAAAATGTCATGTTACAGTTCAATGAATATAGGAAATGTAAAGAAAATAAACTAAAACAATACAGATGTTTGGTGAAAGTCAAACAATTCTTGGATTTGGACCAATGACCTCAGTGTATGAATGAATGAATCAATCAGTGTGTTCACTTTAAAGTCAAGGTCGTATTTCTATCTAATCTACATACTTGAACAGTTTTACTTGTGAATTTGTTTTAATAGATAATTTATTAACACCTCTGGGGTTTGCTGTCTCATCTGCCAACAGACCCAAACTAAACACTTTCTCTGTGTTTTAGCTACAGGAGAAAGTTTCCCTTTTCAGCAAATCCTTATAAGATGTTATAATTCTCACTCCACTGCAGGAAGCTTAGTGGAGCAGTTGAACTGGAGGTCAGTCTGTCTGTCTCGGTGTCACGTCTTCCGGTTTTAGCCCGTTGTTGTGACAGACATTTGTTCTGTCTGTCTGCTTTTCTTTTCATCAGCCGCTCCTTCCTTTTAACCTCCTTTAGTGATACAAATCAGCTCTGCCCATCAGATCAGCTTCTCCGTCTCTCTTTATCACCTCGTTTATTGTTAATAGTGCTTATGATAATAATACTGCTCAGCACTAGGTCATAGACATTCTCACGCCCTAACATACAGATTGTGATAGTTTATTTGGCCTATTATTCCTCATTATTCTGCCGTCAAATCCTCCTCTCCCATGCTTGTCACCACATGCCAAGTCTTTCTCCAATGAGAGACTTAGGTACGTGTTGACACAGGAGCTCAAACTAGGCTCCTCGGGTTGAATGGTATCTCAAACTAAAAGAGCATGTCGGCTACTTATGTGTATTTTACCTGTAGTGATTTCACTTTCCCATGAATGCTGTCCTGAGATGCTCCCAGAGCCTCGTTGGCCTCCGACGAGTCCGAAACAAAGACGGAGTCGTGTGACAAGGCCTTGTTGCCCAAGCTGATCTTTGACCTTTGGGAAACAGCAAGAGGAGAAAGAAATAAACAAAGCAGAAAGTGATGTTTCACAGATTCCATGATATCATGAATTAAATAAAGACAACTTAATGTTCAGAGGCCCCGATGTGTCAGTGGTTTAAAAATAAACACTATTGAACCACAATTGTTTTCCCCACTAGAGTTATTTATCTTATTCCATCAAAGAAAATCACTTTAAAATAAAAATCGATATTCTCTTTTTCTGCTGTTGTTTGTCGATTGTGCCAACCTACTAATGACTAGGGGAGGAACACTGGAACGGCTTGGATAAAATTGGAACAGACATATCCTGTGACACCGAGGAATAGTCAAGAGTAGACGAGGCAGGAAGTGGCTACAGCTTAGGGAAACAAAGGAAATAAGGACTGTCCACAGGAAGACACATTCTGCTTCTTGTAACAAAAACAGGAAGCCACAGTCTCAGCTGAGGAAGAGTAGGAAATGGATGTTAAAACATGATCTTCCTTTCTTAAATTATCTTTTTCACACAAGAGGAGATATTTATCTAAATGGACGCAGGAGCCAACAAACTGGATATAAACATAATACTGAGCTGCAGGAAAATGAAATGGGTATCTACTGGCAGTGGCTATGTTTTGTTGGTGAAGCTTCAAAAAACACAATAAGAAGTGGTGGTAGAATAAAATACCGGAAGGTTTGAGGATATCTTTTAAAAAACAATTTGACATTGCCAAAACTGGAACCATATTTATTGGGGTGGGTCAACTTTATTTTTTTTCAAATGCAAGAGGTAGCACTTAATAAACCATTAACCAAACATGTCTTGTATAAACCTCAAAGAAGTATTTCATCCGTTTTTAGTCCCGTTGACAGGCACTTAGCATGTGTATGTAACTGTGTCAATGTTTGAATAAGAGTTATCCTGTGTTTTAGTTTATGTATGTATGCATGTGTCTGATCTCACCCAGAGCCCTTATCCTTCTCGGATCGAGTGAGCGTGTTATTTTGGGATGTTTTGCTGACATTGTCGCTTGATTGGCTGGCTTTAAGCCCTGCGTCTGCTCCAGTGGCCGGCGGCTCCTTTCTCTTCTTCCTGGCAAATAATTTTTTAAACGTCTGGAACTTGGATTTCTTCTTTCCTGTGAAGGCAGAAATGATAAAAAAAAAAAGACAAAATGAAAGAAACTTGTTATCGTTACCTTCCTCTGACAGCACCCCAGTGAATCTTTACAACTAACTGCACAGCGAGACAATTACACACACAGCCTCTTTACAATCTCTAGTTTGAGCAATTAGTTGGCTGTAAAGTCCCAGGTAGGCATCCCTGGAGAAACCACACACCAGCACTGATGAGTGTTTACACAGAGATGTACGGAAAGACACAAACACTCCTCTGCTTGTAAACCCTCACACCCCCAGTGAGTCCACCTCCATTAGCACCGCAGTGGAAAAACTCAACAACTCTTTTATGACTCCTTAAACAGCTACAAAGTGCTTTCACTGCTTTCAGTCAGCAAGGCGCTTATCCAGAACTTGAAATGCCCGCTGGTCCTCTCTCTGTCCCACATTCAACAGGGCCACGGCCTGTCTGAATACATAGACCTTCAAACTCCTGGATCTCTTACTCACACTGGATTTCCTGGACCAATTCAGTGTCTCGCTAGTACCTGAAGCATCACAGCCCTTTCTGTAAGAGTGTACACCCATTTGAGCTTAATGCTAACATCAGCGTGCTTAAATTCACTCAGTGTCAATGCTAACCTACTGATGTTTAACAGGATACTATACCATGTTCAGCATCTTAGCCTATCAGTTTAGCACATTAGTATTTGCTAATTAGAACTAAACACATAATACAGTTGAGACTGATGTCATTAGTTTGTCAGGATTTCGAGGAGTTCCAGGGGGAAAAAAATTCAACCTCTGGAGACCATGAATGTCTGGACAAAATATCATCTCAATCCATCCAATTGGCATTTATAGTCTAGACCAAAGGGGACCGCCCTTTCCGGCCTTTGAAAGGGATTGTAAATGGACATCGCAATACAGACAAAATCCAGAGATACTCATCACCAACGGACACATCCTTATTGTTACAAAAACTAATTTATGGAGTATCTCCGGTGGTGAAATGATCGTGTAGTCTATCCTAGCACACAGATATATGAAGTTGAGACACAAAACAGAAGGAAACAAATTCATATCCCTGGGCCCTAAAAATGCTTTAGGAGAGACACATTCTTTGTCATTTCTGTCTTTCTCCCGCTGGGGAAGCCTTCAACATTCCTTCCTTTCTCTAAATATACACTTTCTGGTTTGAACTAAATCACATTGAAAAATGTCTGGAATCCCAGCCTGGAACAAGACGCTACAGATTTTTCTGGGTAATCTGCTTAAGACCACGTCATGCTTATTTTTATGCTACATATTTTACATTTTGTATCATACATACATATACAAGCAGCTTGCTCTCTATTCTTTTGAGATCTTGTGTGTTATTTGATAAATATTATACAAAACATCACAAAATTAAGTGTAAAATCAAACTGCAGTCACAAACCGTCTGCATGGAGGGCTAAATAGAGCACTTCATCCCGTCTCTGGGAAGAAACTGTTAGCTGCAAGTTCTCCCCTCTTCGGTCCGAAGCTTTCAATCAGCTTTTCATGATGCCTCAGAGGCCTTTCTGCTCTGCCAAGATGACAAATCAGGGGGAAACACCAGCCTGCCTTGCCATTTATTGTGCTATTTTAGGCACAATACACTATTAAGTTAAAGGTCTGCACTCAAAGAGACGAAAAAGGCGACTGCCTCAATGGAAGGTCAGGGGAGCTCTATGGTCATTGTCGGTCTGAGAAACTGTTATTTCTCAAGATACATTCTCTCAGTTAAATGACTACACACACACATTAAAAATAACATCACGGTGATCTCAAGGCAGTTTAAAGTCAGTATAAAGGGGGTACTGACCTCGGCTTACACAATGAGAAGATGGTGACCTTTGACAGGGAAACAGTGTAATGGGCAGAGTCAGAAAGAGGAGGAGAGGGAACCTAAACCCTCTGTACATTGTTTTAGGGTCAGACTGATTCTAAGAGCAACATTTCTTATTTTGTCCCGGAAATGACATAAGGAAGATGAGGTGGGGAGAGGATGGGGGGTCTGAAGTGTATTCTGGTACTATATAAATATATAACTAAATAGAACAGGTGGATATCATATTCTAGCTCTTAATTATTGTCAATATGTGTAATTGTTCAGTAAGTTTCAACACATTTCTTCAATCAGCCTCTTAAAATGAGCAATGGAATCCTACATGAGCATATTTGTTTTCAGCCGAAGGTATAACAATTTTGAATATCTTGCACGAGAGATCTCAGTACAAGTGTTGCTCTAAAAGTTGTAAAATTCACTAATATCCAAATCCAGTTATCTTTCTCAGCATAATGAACTGCCGCTCATGTGAGCGAGCCGAGACCTGACTGTTAAGCTTGTATTCTAAATGGAAAGAGGAAGCTCGTTAGCTTTGCTTGCTAACGTTTTTCTGCTAGCGTTAGCTTAGCTTTCTTTCTTTAATGGCTCCAGTTGTGATGAGGACAAATGACTAGACATAACTCATAGCAACTGGTTGGCCCATTTGTGAATTCAGTGCTCAGATGCCTGTTGGTTATATAGACTTTAAGTGACAAAACTAACTATAACACAAACTATTCTTATTGCCTGCCCACTTAGATACTACACCAGTCAAATTGTAGTACCAATACTGTTGGGGCCTAAAATCCACACCCACTAGAAAACACGTTATTGCAATTCAACACCAGTGTTATAATGATTTTTTCCTAAGTAAGTTTACTGATTAATTCTTGAACATCAACTTTAACTCAGAAACTACTGAACTTGTATTACTTCTATTTACAGACTCCAACCCTCTCAAACTGCAGATCCAATTAAAACACAATCCATTCAACTGGGCTCCAGTCAGCCATAAGCTGCTGGCCTGGCACCGTCATCGGCTTAACACCAACAGATTGATATGGACATGACCGGCAGACATCATGATCTGTGGAGTCAAGCCTGAAGTTCAGCTCTCCCAAATAGAAGTGACTCACCAAACTTAATGCTAATGGTCTGTTCCTGCAATAATAGATTAACACTGAAATATCAGAATTAAAAGAGGAGCTATCTTAGACAATTTCCACTTTGTTGGACTGTCCAATCATTTTAAAAGCACTAAAATCCCTGCTGTGGCTTCCCATCACTCTGCCTTGCCAATGCACTTCTTCTTTGCTCCCATAATATCAGCAGCATGTGTGCTATCCATCTGTATAGACAGTGTGCATCTGGGTTTTGTGTGTGAGAGAGAGAGATGACGATAGCTTTCGCTGTTCCTTAATTTCCTGCCAACAGCAGCGAGGATCTAGATCTAGATTGTTAAAGCTGGCCTGATCTTCTCTGCTGTGTCTGTGTACATAATCTCATTGCTGATGCAGACTTCCATATAATACTACCCACCCATTCTGACAATTATATAGTCATTGTGATTTTGGTCCCAGCAGTTCCTGAGAAACCATTTTGACTTGATAGCACATGCATAGTTTCAGATGGCTCTATTGAAATCTAGCACTTGTGGGTGTTCCTACTAAAATGTACACCAATTAGGTCTGGGTGACAGTATATAAAGAGAGTGACCCATTAAAACCAACATTTAGTCATGGGTGTCCAAGATTTTAAAATTCAAACACTACAAATATTAATTTTAGTTGATACACTATAGTGACATGAATAAACTACATCCTTTTGGGGAAATGTACCTACCTCACCGAAATCCCATTTCTTTTAACTGAACATTTAATCAAATTGTTACCTGAGCACTCTTCCATGACCTCAGCAGGCTCCTGATTGGCCATCACATCTGGAGGTCCTGATGCCATGGCAGCGATGTCACTGCTGCAAAAAAGGGAGAGAGATTTGATGAGCATAACTGCTCCTCAAAACAACATTCGTGCAATAATGGGAGTATAACATATTACTGTTAATACTGTTTGCACAATGCAATATATAATACAATAGGGAGCCAAAAAAGCACAAATTAAGTAATCCTTGCGCACAAAATTATTAAATTGAGAGCACACAATTGTTAGTTTCTTTCTCAAAGACAACCTCATAAGGCAACACCTGCAGTGGGATCAGTCTCACTGGATTACAATGTGATTAAAGTTGTGTTTGGGAGTGACGTGACTTCCAGTAAAAGGGTCCTGGCATGGGCAGGTGGCAACATCTGAACTCAAACAGCGCTGAACGGACGGAGCAAGTTCATTTGAAGGATCACACAGTCGACTGTAACAAGCCGCTGCGGTATAAAACCATTTTCCTGTAGGATAAACTCCTACATGCATTACCACCGCTCTACTCCTTCACCCCTTAAAAGTTGAGCTGTTATGTTACACTTCAGTCCGATCTAAAGACCATCTCCAGTCCAATCCTTCACTTCAATCCAAACAGTCTATACAGAGGCATCTCAGCTATGTTTCCAGTGCTCTGCCATCCACTTCTGTCAGCCGAAGCGTTTACTTCTTGGCACCAGCAACCCCTAGCACAAACTCAAACAGACATGATTTACCATTACCAACTGATATCTTGTTATTGCTCGCATTGTGCAGAAGCATCAGACTGCCAGGTGGACGTAACAGCAAGAGGCAACAGAGGTTAGTATCAGACACATTTAAAAGTATATTTTTTTAGGTTTTAATTGGTTCAGCTCCAGCATGCTGAACCAGCTAGCTGCTTTCTCATAGAGGGATCATTAATTCACTAAGTTTTACATGACTACAGTCTAGTTTCAAATTTAATTAACTATGTGCTCTATCTCACTATGTGATTTCGTGTGCAGTTTGACAGGAAGTTGAGTCATATACTGATATGGTTTTCAGTAAATGAATATCTTAAAATCATTGTGGCAATAAGCGTGAAACCATCCAGCCTCCAAAACAGCAGTTAGGGGTTACTACAAGGCAATAGCAAGAACCAAAACCTACCTGCCTGCCTTATTTTTCACAGATCTAGGTGACAGAATTTCATTTATTTTTCTTATGTGGTCGGCCTATTTGTCCGACGCTTTGAAATTCCCTCAACAATTATTGGATAGATTGCTATGAAATTTTGTACAGACATTCACTGGCCCCAAAATGAATCCTCCAGCAACAACTTCAGCTCCAAATTTTAATCAGTGCAATACTTTTCTTTTCTTTTCTAAATAAACTTACAATGCGAGTGGCATTCCCATCAGCCACAGCTGTACTTTGTGTTTAGTGCTAATTGGCTAATGTTAGAATAATAAGATTGTTACAGACTTGTTAGGAAATGGTAGAAAATAAATGCAAATTACACTGATATTAAGAAGGTTAAAGAATTCAATAAACATTTTTAATAAATTAGCTAATTCTGCTAAATTAGATCATTTCTTGCTTCTATAAAACAGAGTACAGAAACCGTCTCTGAGCACCTATTAATTATACCAACTATGTGACATTACTTATATCTAATGATAATATTGCAAATATTATGACACTGAGCATCCACGTCAACAGACCCGGATCCATGACATGTGAGCAAGCTCCATCCAGTAATAAAGATCCTGTGATATGGTTGACAGCTCCAGGGAAAGCCCAAGTCGACCTTGAGTTAGGATAATTTTAGCACTAAACACTAAAATATGTATAAACATGGAGATTCCTTTGTTATTTCTTCAGTTCCTTTTTTAAAAAGGTTACAAGACCGCCATGTTTTCCACGTTTGCTGTTAGTGTGTACTCGCTCTGTCTCTCCATTATGGAAGCGGCTGGAGAGCTTCTTGTCAACTGTGTTTACAGTGAGTTTGTGTTAAAGAAACAGATGGAACATTCCAGAGGGTTCGTCGACGTGCTGAGGGGCTTTCGTCAGTGTTACCGTTACACAACCATTGGCTATGATGATCATCATCATCTTCACCCTTGTTAAAGTCATGAGAGCCAACCTCACCTTCCTCATCCTCTACAGCGGAGAGAGAAACGACTGAGATAAACCGTAACAGTTGGTGATATCACTTCTTACTAACACTATTTTGACATTCGCATTATCGCATCACATGGCCATAAACAGAGACACACGCTGATGTTGTTGTTGCTGTTATGAGCTGATAGGGCTGGACTCCATTTCCTGTCTGATGTCACAGGAAGACACTACAGCCAAAAGTGCACCACACTCACACTCACGCACACAAGAAGGTTCAAGAGCCTTAATAACGTGTCTGGGAAACAGATACTGATACACGGAAACACACACCAACATTAATTTAGTGTGTTTATCTATATGAACTCAAGAAATAATAAAGTGCCAGTCTAAACACCCAATAACACCACCACAGGACCTTATGTATCAACAGGTGAGCAAACTGAACTTACCACAATAGGCAAAGGCTATTGACATTTAAAATGTACTCTTATACTTGGGAAAAAATAACAATATCTTTATATGAGTCTATAATATTGTTGAGACCGTTCTTTTTCGCTGACACTTTACAAATACCAGACAAAGAAAACTTTAAAGATAGAAGTGTCCCATGACTGGAATCACTGGAAATATTACAGATGATGCAAATGCTACAACTAATGTAGGGAATATTTCAATTGTGGAAAATAGACTTATTCTTGTTCTTGATGGGAGTTAGATGATAAGATCAACATTGCTCCTAATGTTTGTGTGTTCGGTTTGAAGCTGAAGCTAGCATAAAGACTGAAAGCAGGGGGGAAAGAGCTAGCATGGCTCCATCCAAAGTTCACATATCTGCCGACATTAATCTCTAAAGCTAAATAATTAACACATGATGTAATAAGAGAGAAAAATGAAAATGTTTTAAGAGCAGTTATGTAGACAACTAAAACTATCTAACGCTAGCTAAGTTAGGCTACAGCAATCTAATTGACTAACGGCTCTCGCTCCACATAGATATGAATGTGGTAAAGAATCAATCTTCTCATCTTATTTTCAGTAAAAAAGCAGATGTGCGTACTTCCCAAAATGAAATGTCCTAAATTCAAGTCGAAGGACAGTTTCATGGCTAAGAATCAAGTTCAATGTCAGGGGGTCAGGGGTCAAAATGACTGACCTGCGCCCACTTCCAAAACTGGTTCCCCATGGTGACACCCTCTGCTTCAAGAGAAGAGTGAATCAACAAGACAGGGAGAGAGAGTTATAGATGAGAGGGTGAGTATGGTACACATAAATATGGAGCAAGCTAAGGAAGACAGGGACAAACACGAGACAGGGGGAGGGAAGGGGGTCAAAGAGAGGGGTTGTGGGAAAGAGCAGCATGATAGGAAAGAAGAGTCAGTTGGATAAACAGACGAATATTAGGAGGAGGAGAGGGACATAAGAGAAAACAGACTTACAGTAAACACTGAGGCCAAACTGTGTGAAGCAGCAAAGTCTTTGCATGTCAACTATGAACTTAAATCCATAGTGTTTTTGAGAACCAATTCAGTATCACAAAACATAATATCGCGATACAAAAGTGTATTGTTATTTATTATTTTACAACACTAACGTATAGTATATCCTGTAGTTTACAATACATCCAGATATTCAGATGAATGTTACATATCCCATGTCTGAAAAGGGCTTTAAAAACAGTCTCACTGTCGGTATTACACATTTTACAACTAAAACTGGCCATAAAACATCATTTTAGAGTGCAACATATTTGAGAGGGTGTGGAGACCTTATAAACATGCGGAGACTCTTTTCTTATAACATTTTAAACAATATTTCAAAGTCCAGCAAAGACATTTAACAAGCAGGAGCTCCCTCTTTACTCTACATTCCGTTAATTAAGAAACAGCTGTGTTCCACTACACTTTAAGGCACATTAAGTAGTTACCAAGGTTTTATCTGTGCATGAGAGAAAGAGAGAGAGAGGGTGTGTCTGTGTGTGTCCAGCTCATTATGTGGCATGGATTAGCACGTAGAAGTACTCTGACCAGTAGGGGTTCAACCTTTATTAGGCACATGAAATAACCTCATTAACACCCAAACAGAGTTAGCACGCACACCAAAGACACACACTGTTACACGATACCCAGTACCAAGAAGTATCAAAACTTCTCCAGTCAAACCATAGCTGCATTCAATCTTTTTTGTACACAGATCTAGAAAAAAATGATTGGTTCTGCTCGCAGCCAATCACCAAAAGCATTTTTCGATTTAATGCAACTTCTGATTGGCACGCTCTGTCAAACAGCACTGTCTGTTTGACAGAGTTAGCAGTTCAGTATGTCAAAATGCCACCAAAACATTTGAAAGTATTGCTATACTATTGCAATAAAAATAAATTCTGTAGTGGCAGCCTTCTACACAACTGAACACTTCCATTCATATGGGTATCGATTTAAGTACTCTTTTGGTATCGGCACCACTTTAAGGGTACTGGTACTGGTATTTTGAATCTTAAGATACCCAGCCCTACTGGACAGAACAGAGCCTTGGTCTACCCTGATCTAGAAACACTGCTGATCAACAGGGGAGAAAGTGTGAACGCTGAGCTCTTTTGTCACAGATGACTATAACTTGACTTTGTCCACTTGGTTCCTGTCCTTCTGACGTAGAACAAATCCAATCTAGTTCAGCCTTAATCCCTCATTGGAACCAGTCACCATAGGCTTACGGTGCAGACTAATTGGCTCTTGTCAGCAAAGACATGCATATGTCTGACATAATGTCTGACATGATGGCTGACTGCGGCGACAATGAAGATCCCCCCACTGGTACGGTCAACAAAATAAGCTTCTAAAACGGTTAATAAACCCATTCATAATGCTGAAATGATTTTCTCTGCATACAGTAATGTATCTTCTTGTCTTACTGAAAGGGCTAATCAAATCAAGTAACATAGAGGCTTCTATAGTAAATCCTATATCGGACTTTGAGCTTTTACAACACAAATCCACTCCTATCCAGTCCTAATCCTTTTGTCCCACTGCACTAAATTAGGCTTATATGGACCTCACTACATTACTACAGTATTAGGGAGCACAGAGTATTTACAATGAATCAGCAGCAGACGCAGAGCTTAGAAAAGTAGCCTTCTGTGTACGGCAGCTTTTAACCTAGGTATTTGGACACGGTCGAGTAAAACCCCTTAAGCGCTGACGTCCGTCGCTGCAGAGTTTTGGTTGTTGTAATTGTGACCAGTTTAAAAAATCTTGAATGTTTTCTCCCTTAGATAACGTGATTATGTCACAGTAATGATTCCCTATTAGATTTCCTTTAGCTGTGTTGATGTGCACAGTAAAAGCAGAGCTAAACCTCAGTCATGGGATAGCAGTTAGAGCCAAGGGAGCGAACACCGTTTATGAATGAAATTCTGTTTTCTGTCGCACAATCCATCCCTTGAAGCAGGAGTACTCATTCACAAACCATCAGTGTGGGTTTTTCTGAATCTCTAATATTTTCTATTTTTTCATTCATGATGCCTTGGGAACAACACACACATAAAAACTTTAAAAAGATCGGTATGTTTGAGGTAAAGATCCCTGTGATGGGTCTAATTTAGACAACGTAAACTCTGGCTACAATATCCAGTCTGTCAAATCAATAGCAATGATCATCACTGCAAGGAATCTGTAGGGAAACCCAAAAAGACCAGTCAAAGACCTATTTTTAGGGGCTTGGCCAGAGAATTTAAGAATGTATTCCCCATCCAAAAAACGAGCCCTAGACTTAAGTCCCGGCAGAGTGACTGGAGATGAGAGGCCGAGCCGAGGCGGTGCAGATGAATCGGCTGTGGTAACATAATGTTAGTGGGTCTATGACGGGCAGCGAGCCTTCAATTTCCACATAGAGAAAGAGAAAGGAGAAGAATTTTTCCAGTCAGCTGAAATAATGAACTTGGCTGACTGAGATTAGCCACTGGGTACAGATATAGCTATATAGACAAGACATGTTGTATATACAGACATAAGCAGCATGCATGTCAACTGAGAGAGTATATACCATGCAGTATGCAATTTAAAAAGACGTCCATTTGATCACATTTGCGATCATTTTTCACGTTTAAAACAACGTGAGATTGTGCTGACATGCTCGAATAACACAGACACATTACAGAGAATTATTTTAGACATATTCGATAAGAATTACTGATTTAGGCTTAATCTCATTTCCAATCTCCCTTTCTTTACTGTATACATGCTAAGAGTTATACTAGGATCAGAGCGCCTTCATTAGAGTCCCTTTGCTTCAAATGAAGGAATGGACCAAAGCTTTCCTGAGAACAGCTGGAACGTATTACAGCAAAAACAAAAAAAAGTAACTGGATACCCAAGATGCAATTCAGGACTGAGGGCACGTTGCTTGAACTGGGTTTCCTAATACACTGAGTATTAGAACGCTAAGAACATTGACACTGGAATCTACCTATCCTAATGCATAACAGCCTGACCATTTTCTGCAGTAAAAAAAAGACGTGTTTTGTTCATTAGCAAAATTCTGATACAGAATGGCAATTCACATCATCCTAAACTAATCAGGTAACCTGAGCTGATTCATGTTCGTACCACAGATGCTAATTTGGCTGCAAGACAATGGAAGCAGGTGACATTAAATTTAATTGGTTTTGACTATTTTCAATTCTCCAATGAGCCGGTGAAGAGTCAACCAATCATATGTTTCCATTTCACCCTGTTCTGTTCCGTCTAAAAGAATGCACATTTTTGTTACTTTTTCCACTCAAAGTGTAAACCTAGGCTCACCAATTACCATGTTATATCTCGTTTTGAATAATCTGTACAAACAACGAAGTGTAAAATCAATCGTTTTACGGAGCGCTACATGCTGGAACTCTTCCCTGGTCCAATGGCTTCCTAGAATTTGGCTGTCAGTCCAGTCTTTGAGCTAAGCTAAGGAGTGAAAAGACATGACAGTTGTTATCAATAATCTCATTTAGCTTTTGGCAAGAAAGCAAATATTTCATGAAGACAAATCAGAGATTCAGACTGTTATCCATTTACAACGTAAAGTAGCTTTTCCTGGATCTGGTTCAATCTGGTATGGTCTATTGAACGCTGTACAAGGTCCAGTCTGGCTGTTTCCTCCTGCCATCTTGTCACATGTCTCTCTGCATGTTATCTAATAAAAACATTAATGGGGAACAGCACGTAAAAAGGGCAGCAGCCACCCGGGATAGATAGTTTCACTCTCCTATTACTCTCTCCCCAGATGTTAAAAAGCTTTAACACAAGTTTTGTTATTGTCTAACCCATCTCCATTACTTGAGCCAAAGAGCCATAAAAGGATATGAGAAATATAAAAAGAATGTGGCCAGATAACACAGCTCCACACCAACACGTCTTTGTTCCCCCCTCCCCTCTTTGTCTCTTCATTCTGTTTCCTCCGGTGTCATTATCTCACCATCCCTCCTCTCTCTTTCTTTGTCTGTCCCTCTGTCTCTCGTCCAACCTCACATACCTCGCTGGGAACAGGGCCTTTAAAACCGCGGTATTTCCTCCTGACCCATTCAACCATTCAACCATTCAACGCCTGCATAGTCAGCAGGAGACGGTGACTATGAAGAAAAGTATTGATTCAATTTCAGTCCAGTTACTTTGACTTTCCCATGCATTTAAATGCAAAAAAGATTAAAGATAGTAACAGTAGCAAGTACCAAGGGTTAGTGCCCAAGACTTCCCAAGTGTGTTATAATAACTGCATGGGTCAGAATTGATAATACTGCTTATATCATTAAATTAAAAAGAAATTAAAAATATTTGTCTCTTTTTTGGGGGGGATAATTAAAACTTTAAATGCAAACTTTGCATTGGTACAATCTTTGTCAAACTTGGAAAAATGGTTTAGCTGACCTGTAAAATAATGTTTCGACTTTTGAAAAAAAAAAATGTTCCTAATAATACCCAGAATGAGGGAGGCTCAGTGTTCTTTACTTGTGCAGCTGGCAAACAGCAGGAATTTAATACAGTATATGCTAATGTTACTATTCTTTATGCAAACATTACTTTTGAAAAATGCTAACATTATTTGTGTTTTGTAGTCAGCTTCTGAATTCATTCTGCCCTTTGATAAATTGAAACTGTTGTCTCTTTGTCTTCCAGCTCTCCTCTCCTCTGCCACATTCTCTCCTCCATCTCCTCCTGTCTGGCTGTGCTCTTAGCAACACGCCTTAAATGGACTTGAGACAGAAACTGACCAAACACCCATCAGTCACTCTGCACAGTCTACATTCATTTACAGCTGCATCACCGTTCCTGCTGAACAAACTCAACCTACTGTGGTTACATAATGACTGTTGGACCAGGGAAGTATAGGCAAAGATGGGGCCTGGTGAGAAAGTGAGGACATGCACTTGTCCTCAGCTTTAAGACTCTCATCTACTTTCACTGTGGAGCTCAATACCACTGGTGGGCTGAATCCAAACCTGCCGGATGTTTGGAAAAACTAGATTAAGATTCAAATAATAAAGGGGTTGTGGCCAATCAAGCTTTTTCTGAAGCCCAGACTGTTTATTTACTCTTGTTTTAACTTTCAAAGTTTCCATTCTCCTTCTTCCAGCTAGTCAGCTGTTTCATGAGTCAGCCTTAGATGTTTGCCTTATTGTTCATATTTTGAAACAGTTTGTTGCAACAACATGAGGACTTTAAGAGTGAGGCCTCAGCAATGGGATTGGAAAAAGAATAATGCTGTCTCACATAGCAAGTTTGACTGCGATTGCTGCTGAGATTGCTGCACTCAAGTGAAAGAGGAGGTGTTCACAACCTCCAAAATGGACGTTTTCTGATGTCTCTAGTTAACTTTTGGTTGGCTTTTAGTTGTATGTAATTTTTAACCCAACATAGAAATCATTTACCTTTTTTTAAAAACGTAACAGGGAAATGGCAATTATTTTTGGTCAGTTTCAACAGTGTTCTTGGTACTTAAAGGCATAGTCCATCCAAAAACAATATCAATGTATAAAGTAGGCTCCTTACCTCCATTGGCTCCTTATGGTTACAATATTTTTTGTATCAAATGGCATTAAGGTGAGCGGAGCACCCCCCCAAAATGAAAGCACATCAGTGCAAACAAACTCTGATGGAGCTAGCAAAGAAGGAACTTATTATGCTCATGCATGCCTTTTTCAGATAATATGAAAATGCTTCATTTGGCAAAAGTTTAGCAAAAACAGTTGTGTTTCCATGAACCCACGAATGGATACAAGAGACTTTGATAGTGCTGCACATGAATTTTAAGAACGTTTTTTGCGCGTCTTTTAACCTTGTTTTCTTTTTTATTGGTTTATTTGGTAGGGACAATTATCTAAAACACAGAGAACATACAGACACAAATAACAGCTGAAAGCACTAAAGTAAAAAATGTTTACGAAAACAAAGTAAAATACTGACATTCATAATGAAGACGATATTTGTATGTTGGCATCGTTACACATGTGTTGATTGTCGTCTTACAGATGTAAAAAGTAAATGTTACACAAGTTGAGTCGGTGTGTGTGAGAACAGTTCTTTCCACATTAATAAAACATTTCTGTAATAGCGCCAGAGTTAGCCAAGAGGCTGTTTTTCATCTGTAGTCACCCTAAAAACAGAATATAATTTTTTAATTACAAAATTATGTTAAATAGAACATGGACTAAAAACAAGATTATCTTGGTACATGGACTAAAAACAATTTTCTTTCTTTTCAGCCTCTGATGACGTTTTTTGCACTGTTAAGCTTTCATTTTTCAAATACTTCGCTCTCCTTAAAACTATTCGATCGAAAAAAAATTCTGGGACCATAGAGAGCCTAGTAGCCTAGTGCTATATACAATTTTTCTTTTTTGTGGGTGAACTATTCCTTTTAACCTATATGCAAAGCATATGAATGACTTCATTAGTTGAGTTTAAAAAGGCATCATCAGTCTTGAGTTGGTTCCCATACTGACAGTTTGTAGTAAGAAGTGATTCGAGTTCATCTTTGTTTCACTACTGAACAGATTCCAGGAGAACACAATAGTAGTTCTTCAGTTGGATCTGTGTGTAGCTGTCTTGCAGATCATCCCCATGCCTAATTCACTTTCTCCCTGTGTCACCCACACACAAACAAAATGTTTGTCTAAGTCAACTCTGCTGAGTGGGCCATAAAAGCCTCTATTGTTGTCATGTCATGAGACTGAGAGGCCAAAGACAAAGAAAGTGGAAGGGGGTATCGGGGTGCCCAACACCACATCTCCACAGCTCTGGTACAAATTAAGTTACTTTACTATAGTCAATGAGCTAAAGGCACTCATTATCCTAACCCTCTGTGGTCCAATCACACTGCCAAGCCCAGGCCTATATATAGCAAGTAAAAGCTTTAAAATCACTGAGGACTCCTTTCAACTATAACAGACAACATGTACTCAAATATAAATGAGGAAGAAGTCTACTGTACCCACAGCTATCAAGTATCAAGCCAACAGTTGAGCAACAATATGACTGATCCCGCTTCAGAGATAGCTCACAGGAGATAATGTTCATCGGCCTGATTCTCCTGCATTAAACCAAAAACAAAAGCAAGTCTAGTCCTGGATTTTCTGATTAGTCATTCACTTCCAGTGTAAAATCACTCTCTGAACTCTGAGTCATACAGCTGACTGTCAGCGCCAACTACAAGCCATCGATTGTCTCAATAAACAAAGAGAAACAAAAGTTTGATTAGAAAGCTGCAACAAAAGACAGTGTCAACTCTGGGAAAAATCCCAGCGTGCTAATAAAAACCAGCACGCTCCAAGAAAATATTTGTAATTTCTGTCAGCAGTTGGATTTGTGCTGTGTTCAGCACATTTGGCTCTTCAGTACAATATATATCCACTTGTGAAATAACACCTGTTGTGCTGTTTAGTATTACAAGTAGTCCATGGCCTCTATTACGAAGGTTATGGGTTAAAACATGTCAAATCCCTTTAAAGAGCCAAATGACACTCATGTCCTGTGACACAGAGCTTTAACAATATTGTAGCTGATGAGTTATGTTGTGTTGTCGGGTGCAATGTCTAGACACGAGTTCGCAATCTTTAGGAGATTGATTTCCTGTGAGTTACTGTCAGTTGGTGCAGCAGAACTGAGCATTACAATATTGCTTCATCATATTCATTTACACATGCAGTTGAAAACACAATGGCATGGTTACAAAAATAAACTTACTTCCTGCTCTTGAAGCATCCATACATCCCGGCCATGTTGTAAAATTGTAAAAGATTTTCCAAAATAAAAATGTCCCGCTTTGCAAAGTAAAAGATTTAAAAGCAAAAATAGAAGGGTTTTGCCCCCCCCCCCTGGTTTGTCCTCAAGTAGACAACCCTCAAATCCAACACCTTGTGCTGTTGTCAAGCATCAGACTCCCTTTTCTTCCTGAAAACAGACGACTTCTCTCTCTTTGCAATAGAGAAGATTTAACTCCACAAGAGAAGACAGCTCTCTTCCAAGTCAAACCATCTTCAGAGGTTCCTCCCCCTCTTTTGAGCTCTGCTACAGTCAGATTTCACCCAGAGCTCCGTTCTACAAACTTTAGAGACACAACAGCAAGCCAATCCTAACCACACATACAACCGCAGCTAAAGTGGGATTATACCAGGATCAGAATATCACACAAGAAGCACAGAGCTTTGGGAGGAAAGTTTGCAGGGATCTCCTTTTCAAATGAATCAGGAATGTCCTCAATAGCAGGAAAAAGGCTTTTCCGGGAGAATTACTTCTCACAGAAGTGTAGAACAAATCCTTGTAGTGGTTCAATACAGCAGTGAGCTACAGGGAGAACAATTGACTAAATGAGTGACTGGGTGGCTTCTGCATGCCTCACTCCTCTCCACCCGGTCACCACCGCTGGTTATGCAGCAGGGGAAGGGCTGGAGGAGGGAGGAGGATAAAAAGGGTGGAGGGAGGGAGGAGGCAAAGTGGGAGCAAGAGACTGCCCCCGATGACCTTATCTTCTTTCTTTGTCTCTCTGCTGTTCAGTGATGTACAAAATAATTTATTCTGTTAACTGACCAATGCTAGGAATGTATTTATCTGATGAATAATTGGGCATAAACATATGCACTATGCTAGGAGTGCGTGTGTGCCTGCATGCGTCCGTGTAGGTTGCGCCGTGAGTGAGTTTGCATCTCTGTGTCTGTCCACGGCTTATCTCCTATTCCCCACTCCTATTCTCCTATTCTAACATTTTGGGTGGCCAGTTATAGCTGCATGCTAAAGAATCTCCTGTGGTTGTCGTGACTCAAACTATCTCAAAACACCTTTTATTTCATGTTTTATACTGCCATTGACTGCATGCTGACTCCTCACTCACTACTCGTAACCGGGCCCCGGGCCGCTACTGACAAAACAGCTGAGTGCTTTGCCGACACCCAGCCACTGCCCTGGGGCCAGATACACAGTTGGGACAAACCACAGACTGTTTGTCTATGAGGAAAACAGTTTGCTCACTTTTACAGTTTTGGGTTATTTACTAGCGTATTATGGAAAAACAGACTTGAAGCTTAAATAAACGCTTCAATGAGGTAGCTAGCTAGCTCTTGTGAGCTGACAGCCACTGTTATGATAAGCAGCTAGCATAATGTGGACTGAGCGTATTAACATCTTTCAGCTCACAGTTTCGGTTTCATGGCCCTCAACTTTTAGCGTTACTTTTGAAGTAACATTGGAATGCTAACCCCAATGCTAATGACAGCCGAGAGATTGATTAAAAAAATAGTTTTAAGTCAATCTCTCGGATCTCATTAGCATTTGTTTTCGAGATGCAGCATGGCAGCTGCTTTCAATGAGAAAAACTGTGATGAACCCACTGTAAGCTACCCGCAGAGCACCAAACAGCAGAGCACCAAAGTTAGCGACATTAGCTAGTGAACATAGCGGAACATTAAGCTGCTAATGAGCCTGATATTCCCTCTGGGCTGTGTGGAGAGCAAAACAGAGCTAAAAGAAGAGGGAATATTGCACTACTTTTTGTCAGGTGGATACTTAACGTTAGATCCGCAAAATAATGTTGCTCCATGTAAGCTGGATCTGTCAAAAAAGGCAACTAACCACACACATCATATCAATGTTGTGTTTAGAGGGGGAACAAAATCAAGAATGCAGTCTTCACTTCCAAAAGTTATTTATTTATTAAGCAAACTAAAAATAAAGTGCTTTATCAAATCATTCAGGTTATTCATTACTGAACCTAAACCCAGATGATGACTTTTATTTTAATGTACTATCTTGTTAACTTGACAGTTGTAAGTGCAACTTATTTGCAGAACCTCTGAAGCAAGGCTGTTGTTGAGGAACATTATGTGCTGTATATTGTTGGATGTGAGAACTTCATGGCTGAAATGTTTCTGACAAGGCCACATAAGATACCAAAACATAAAACATTTTCTCAGCCATACATAATGTCCAGTATTAGTACTAGGACTCCATTCAGTTTAGACTTTCCAGTTACACTGTGTTGTTCTACTTTCACATAATGGATTTCCATTGGCAAAATCAATCAATATACAGCACTTAGTGATGACAGCATGGCTTTTTCTCAATTGATGCCTTTGACAGGACCTTTATAATGGAGGCTGTAGTTTGTGCCACCAGCTTCAAAAATGAATGCTGAAAAAAAATTGGAATCAAAAGTTCCTCTCAGATCTGATCGCCCTTTGTCATGCCTTACTGTATGTTTAGCTGTAAAAAAAAAAAAAAAAAAAAAGTACAGCTTATTTGAGTTAAATTCAAGCTGAATCAGCCAACTCTTTCATGTCACTGCAGATCAAATGCTTGCTCTAAATCAGAGCCTGGTGTTAATCATTCTTTCCGTCTCTGCAGGGGGCCTAGCGGTCGCGCAACAGCCTGTCGCAGTTAATCACTATAAGCAGAGAGCTGATCTACCTACAACCACTACGGCTCTGAGTACTTATGCGTGTGTGGCTGCCAGGTGACATAAGACTCTGTGCTGCTAAAACGTCCAAGACACACAACCTAGAGAAGGAGTCAATTTTAGCTATCTGGGCCGTTACTTAAATGATCAGTGTGGGATCACTACAACCAGATATGTCAAGGCACGCCTTTACACGCTTCAACAAAACATAAGAGTAGCATCTTAGTGCTGAGGCGGCTGCATGAAAACTGTCCTGAAAAAGTGACAAAAACATCCAAACACAATAAATCATCAGAACATTCACAGAGGAGTGGTGATAGGGGGGTGAATTTCTCAATTCCGACGTGCCCAGACCGACTGTTGTCTGTGTGATTCATTCCCAACATGTTGCAATTGATCTAAGCTGTCCTAGTCACCATAGCGAGTGTGTGTGTGTGTGTGTGTGTGTGTGTGTGTGTGTGTGTGTGTGTGTGTGTGTGTGTGTGTGTGTGTGTGTGTGTGTGTGTGTGTGTGTGTGTGTGTGTGTGTGTGTGTGTAAACAAAGACAGAGTCGGCCTGAATCAGTTCCAGAGCTCTGCAGCTCCATTTCAACAGCATAATACACAAACACTCTGTCTCTAAGATCAGTTTTGGCACGCTGGGACTGAGAAATTCCTTTACACAAACACACACACACAGACACAAACACACGTACACAAAAACACATGCGCTGCTCACTATAAGAGTGCCTACCACATGACACACTGCCTATAAAACATCAGGAAGGACCCTCTCAGGGTGAAGGAGTGTTGACAGATGATTTCCACCATTTTAATGTATGGGTTAATCAGTGTTTCCACCAATACATTCAGCGTTGTCACGGGTTTGCTCGAGTTGTATTCCAGGAATCAGGATCCTGGGATTTCCCATCCTGAATCTCTCCCTCTCTGCTGCAGCGGGGAAGTCAAGACACTTAGGAAACTTAATTTACCAGGCACATAAATCTACATGTAGCACAGGAAAACACGGAAATATTCTGGAAACAAAAAGCATAAAAAGAAATGTAGAACACTTCCAGTCTGGTTCCTCTCATGTTAAACTCGATCAAACCAATGCGAGGGTAAGTTGGCAGTGGCGGGAGTGGCGAGAGTGAACCAAAACATTAAAGTTGCTGGCATAAAAA